>NC_048303.1:96367902-96449993 GCF_013100865.1 Trachemys scripta elegans | reverse complement strand
TCTTGCATCTGAAGAAGTGAGGTTCTTACCCACGAAAGCTTATGCTCCCAGTACTTCTGTTAGTCTCAAAGGTGCCACAGGACCCTCTGTTACTTTTTACAGATTCAGACTAACACGGCTACCCCTCTGATACTAGAATGGAGGTGGCTCCTTACTCAACAAGCAGAGTCACTTTAGCTCTATACGCAAGGGTTCACTGGAGGGGAATGTCTCTGCTGAGGCATTATACCAGCCAAAATAAGCTGACAACCAGAGCAGTTCTACACAGCCTCACATACAAGTGCCTTACTACAGCTCATACCAGTGTTTGCTCAATGCATGGATATCACAGGGCTTTTCAAGCAGCTTTCACTGGATGATTCATGCCCTCATTATCTTGACTTCCTTTAGGAGGGGTGGGACTCAGCAAGGTGTTGCCTTCCAATAGCAGATGATTGTCCTCCTTCAGCTTGTATTGTACATTAGACTTTGAAAGGTTGCATTGTCATAGACAGGAGAGGAGCAGAGATAAAGAGAAAACAGCCCCACTCTTTTTCTTTCTTTAGTGGGAAGGGAGGCTAGGGGGAAAAGCAGCTTTTATAACCTCTACCCTAAGTACTGTTAGGGACTATGGGATTTATAGGCACTGACAGCCAAGTTCATAGAATCATAGGACTGGAAGGGACCTTGAGAGGTCATAACTTTCCACTGAGTTCTCGTGAACACAGTATGCTTAGGAATGGAAACTTCCCATCTATGGGGTGGGACAGACATGATACAAACTCTGCAGTCAAAGGGCCTAACTACATTAAGGAAGTTTGCCCTTATGTAATGTAAGTGGGTGCACAAACCCCTAACTAAAGTTCATCAGTCTTCCATCCATTACACTCCAGTAGGAAAGGACCTTGAGTCTGTATTTGGAGTGGAAACTGACACCCCTCAATATCTGTCTGATTAAATTAGTCTTGCTGAGCACATCTCAGAGGGACAAAGTGACCAGCAGCATCAACACTAGGCATGTTGGTGATTGGATGTTGCCATTGTCACTTCCAAAAGTGCCAGTTTCTATGATATGCATCGCCCCACAGGCGATTAGGGGGAGAACACAAGCACAGAAGAATGCTCAAATAGAAAGGGGCTCTGTACCAGGAGCAAGGACCATACCAAGAAGCATCACACTTAGTCCCAGATCAGGATGATCAACCCAGCCACCACACATGCCCTATTGGAGCAGCAATGGGACCAGGGTAAGAACCAACTAGACTAGCACAACAAGGCAAAGTCACCAGATAAATTCTGCCCCACAGGTTGGGGGGGCAGACTGGGCTCACTCCTGGGGGAAAATTTGGCTGGGGGGAAGCCAGCCAGCAAGGGTAGATTAGGGAGTTACGGGGACCTGGGCCAGAGCCAGTGGGGACCCCTCCTCACCCTTTCTGCCTGCAGTCTCCCCCATGCTCCAGCCGGGGAGTGGGGTTGGGGCACGAGGGCTTGCCCTGCTCTGCCCACCTGGCGATCCTGCCACACCCGGGAGCACCAGATGGAGCAGGTCAGGGTGCAGGGATGCTCATTTTTCAGTGGCCCCCCAATTGGCCAGGGCCCCTGGGCATGGGCCCCGTTGGCCCAGTGGCTAATCTGCCACTGTCAGCCAAGTCAACAGTTGCTACTGCCACCAATTCAAGTCACACAGGGCAGTGAACAGCCCCTCTCATGGGCATGGCCCACAGCCCAGGGCAGCCAGGAATCCCCACCAGGGCACTGCCTGGGCCATTGGGCCTGTCCTCCATAGCAATTCCTACCCACCACTGCCTCAAGCCCTTCAGGGCCCACGGGGAAGGGGAGGCAACCCTTACTTTGGCCTAGGACCTAGACCCTGAGCAGCTCTGCATGGGGCACCATGAAAGAGAATTGCTTTGAGGTAAAGCCACCCAGGCATTGTCCCACCGGCTCACATAGCTGCTGGCCCACCAGCAGCAGCAGGAGGCAAAGTTTTGAGTTCACAGTTTGCCTTTATTTTTCACAGGCTTTAATATCCTGGAAGGGGTTGGACTCAAGTGGGCTGAGGCACTACTACACTAGATAGGCGGCATCAGCTGAACATCACAAACCCGCAGTTGGGTGAGTCATGCCACAAGGAGGCACTACTTAGAAAGCACAGTTACAGTCAGAATGATCAAGTAGCCATGTTAGTCTGGATCTGTAAAAAGCGACAAAGTGTCCTGTGGCACCTTATAGACTAACAGCCTATAGTCGGACGCATGGGTCTGACGAAGTGGGTATTCACCCACAAAAGCTTATGCTCCAATACAGTCAGAATGATGAGTCTTATAAAGTGGAAAGGAGAGATTTATGCTGTAAATTCATTTCATAATTTAAATTTTACTTCCAGCAATCAGTGTACCCTGTATCCTCAAGCTCTCATCCTCAAGACTAATTGTATGTATTTTCCAAGGGAAGGGAGGTATAACGTTTTCAGAGGGAATGATGTTTGTCATTAGAAATGTGCTGGGGACAGATGGATTAGTTCTGATCCAGCTGTGATCTTGATTCAGTACTTCGTTAAAGTCATATCAAATTAAAACACTTTCAGGGATAGTGTGAAAAGTGTTACCCATAAATTGACTCAAAATAAATCAAACCGCAGACTGGCCTTTAGTTCTACAGAAATCTACCCAAATGCCATGTTTTTACATCACATAATTTGATACTTTTATTGACTTAAAGGATGTTGTGTTCGGGAAAACATGCTGTTTTATTGATTTCCAAAAGCATTTCTTCATAACTAAAATCACAGGGTGGCTGTGTTTCATTGAACACAATGAGGCTTAAAAATTCATTTGTTTGGCTGAATTGAAAACTAACGACTACGAATATTTTTTCTTATTGCATAAGCTGGTGTTAGCAATATTTGTGGGGGTGGAGGGAAGGGAGCTTATCTTCACATGTAAACAATATTAAAGCAACCAACTGCTAATGAAATCCAAGCTTGTGCCTCCAGAGCCAGAGCTGAATCTCCCCCAGAGCTCTCTTCCACTTGCAATCTTGGAAGGATGGAACATGACAAAAGCCACAAAATAGTTCAGTTTTCTCTGTTACCAGTAAGGTGCATATAAAACACCAACCAAAAGCAAACTGAAACAGAGACATTACTAGTTCAAAGCAAATCCTGCTCATTGGATGCATGAGTAATCACAATGGGCATCATTCTGGATGAAATACTCTCCCATGCTGAGAGCCCATATAAGGCCTGTGGGCTTGCTGCCTTAAAATCAAGACTAGATGCCTTTCTGGGGGATATGATTTAGCCAAATACAAGTTATTGGTTTAATTTCAGGGGTAACTAGGTGAAATTTAATAGCCTGTGATATACAGGAGGTCAGACTAGATGATCTAATGGTCCCTTCTGGCCTTAAAATCTGTGAATATATGAACCACATAAGTCCCATTAAGTAGGATATCAGTGTTGCATATCCCTTGTGCTAGCTGGTTGCACAGTGGGTGAATGTCAATCTTTGATTTTATTTAAACCCCATGAGGAAAAAATCAAATTCTAATGGGTCTTTAAAAATCAGCTTAATCTAACTGGTACCTGAGCCACTATTATGTGCTAATCATAATTGCATTTTTATTTCATGACATCATGACAGGGCAGAGTTAAGGTCGTTGGGGGCACATTTACTGTGCCTCTCCATACCCTAACTTTTTTAGATTTCTTTTAAAATTAACTAGAATTCTGAATTTCCTGGGTTCATAAGATTTGCTCAGGGGACAATTACAACACCCTTGTAATGTATTTTATCCTAAATTTTTTATACGTACTGTCAAATTTAACTCTATATTAGCCTAATTGTAGTCAGGGATCAATATTGAAAAGCAGTATTCCAGTTAGAAATTCCAATATACTTAAGCATTGAGTGACTCTTAGACACAGTATAATAGATAATATTTGTGTGAACTTTTAATCTAAGGAAATTATCAGAAAAAAATAACCTGCTTTCAATCATTGGTCTCCTTTTTATCTTTAATATACCTTAGAGCTACTTTACTTCAGACTTCAGGCAGAGTAAAGTCAAGCCCTAAGTGTCTCTTGTGCTTTCCCAAAAGGCAGAGAGACTTTTTAGGGTTCAACTGTAGCCTGCATTTCAATTTCAAATATAGCCCTTTGTATATGACTGATGTTTGCTGGTATAGTAAATATGATGTTCTCTAACCCAGTGCTTACTAGAGTACAAAGAGACACGTTAGAATACTGTACAAGTCTTGGCTGCTATGAAATATTCATGGGGCACTTCTAGGTTGGTTTGTTTGGTTTTTACATGAAAGTGCTTTTATTTGCTTGTAGCTGCTGGTATTTTCAGAGCTGGAAAAGAGGCATTTGCTAAAACTATTGTTACAAAAACAAGTAATGCTGCTCATTGAAGCTATGCACTGAAGAAACAATTATATGCAGTGTGTTAATTGTTAACTCATGATATTTAATGTCACATTTTTCACACACAAATCCATTCCTGCATGATTAAGGCACAGTAGATTAGACACCAGCTGTCTGATAGAATCATATCTTATTACTAAGATAATATTACAGTCATTAAAAAGACCAAGAACCATTTTTTTCATGCCCCCTAACTGTAAGCTGTGTGTCAAGTCTTTGCCACACAACAGTTCTGCTGGCAAATAATTCTGAGAATATGTTTCTTTTTCAGGATGAAAGAATAGCCAACACTCATTCTTTTACCGCCAAAATGGAAGAGTTACATATAATTAACATTATTGTCCTTCAAAACTCTCCTTAGAAGTCTCCTTTTCCATGATGCATACACAAAATTGACAACAGCAAGGCTGCTGGTATGGTGAGACTGCAGTCTGTATTAACCAATATTGTCTCAGTTTCCTTGTGCTTCCCACCTGTCTATATTCATCTGGCATCTCTTGTTTTATACTTAGTTTGTAAGCCTTTTGGGGCTTCTGCTTTGGTACAGCACTTAGCATAGTGGAATCTTAGACTGGGTCTCCTATGGCAAGGCAAATAAATAGCACTCCGTTTGAGTAAGGGTATCAGAATCTGGCCAGTAACAATGTAAAACTGGATGGGAGCTGTTTAGTTTGCAAAGGGGGATATGTTTTTTTCATGGACTTGGGCATGGATCTGATTTGTGAATTGGTTCCTTCATGCTAAATTTATATCTGCAAAATTTAGGCTGGGATTTTCAAAAGGGCCTAAAGGTGTTAGGCACCAAACACCTTTCAATTCAGTGGAATTTGGGGGTCTTAACTGCCTTAGGCTGCTTTGAAAATCCCAACCCTAACCATTAAGAAGTTTGAATAAGATGTTGAAATGAAAGAAGTAAATATATTTTGAATTACATGTTGTTACTGGAACAGAGGTTTACATCAGTGTTTTTGTATTGCTGGCTGTCTTGCTCTCAATAGTATAAGTCCTTAGAAATAAAGAAACTGTAGCTTCAGGCAAACTCTGAGCCATTCACACGGACTTCTGCTGGAACCGAAGCGAGGCTACTTCAAAGATTCATTGTTTACATTGCAAAGCAGAGACATATGTAACCAAATTTTCTCTTAAGCAATAGTGCATCATGATTTGGAAAGTATTCATATAAACACTTGACTGTCTCTCTGGCAACCTGAAGGGTACCTAATGGAAGAAAATACACCATAAGCCTGGGCCACTTCATTCAACAATAAAAAAAAGGAGCTTATCAAGGTGAAAGTCTTCTTTAACAACAACCAAACATTTATTCAGTTTCCAATTACTCATTTTGGGACTTGCTATAAGCATAAGACCAGCAAGGGAAAAAATGCTGTTCTGGATGTTACTTCTTTCAGATTCTATTAAAACTGTAATAGCCTGCTTCCATTATACATTTCCCTGTGTATTTCAATCAAAATGTCACTTAGCTGCTGCTCCTAAAGTGCACTTAATATTTTCATTAAAATCAATAAAGCCAAGAAATGACAAGGGTGCAGGTGGATGCAGGCAATTAAACTTCTCCTATATGTATTGTTAACTAGCAGTTGGAAAAAAGAAGCCCCATTCAACACCTGTCCCTTTCCTTTTGAATGGCAGCTAACAGAAATCCACTTAGCTAGCTTTTGTCTGCTTATTTTCCTGACAGATAATGTGAAGAAGTAGGCAGTTACAGAGCCAGTAATTCAGAATTAATTTTCCCTTTACAAGAGCGATGTGGACAACTGAGTGTGGTAATGGTACCTGCTCAGAATTCAGGGTGTAAACAAGACAATTTGAGATGATGGGATGGAAATAAAGGTTCTTTAAAGGTCTGCTCCTCCTGTGGCTATGAATGGCATTGTCACTGGCACTTCTTATCTACCTCAAATGAAAGTCAGAAGTGTTAATCATTAAAGCATTAGCCTGGTATATTTTTGTGTGTGCTGGGATTGAAAAGGAGGCAAATGAAAAAAGACGCTGCATGGCCCCTTCCCACTATTAAAAATATGAGGGCCTGTGAAAGACAGGTATTAAACCACACACTGGTTGTTTACCAATTCTCCTCATCCGAGATGCTCAATCCAGTAAATTATATTTTCTTTAATGACCAGGGAATGCTTTAAAAAAAAAAAAAAAAAAAAACCTATTATCATGTGTTCAATCCTAATAGGAAGAGATCTCTCCCTTGTGCAAGTATGTGCTACTCCATTGACTTATGAGGAGTTCTATGTGGTTATTGGTTCACATGAGCTAAAAGTATGTCTATGTAATCTAGGCAGATGACAAGTCAGTGTTCTCCATCCAGTTCACTGGATGTGGTTGAGAAGATTGTTGGTGCAGTCCCAGTACTAGAAATAAAGGCTATATTCTGATTTCATAGAAGCAAACACAGCTCTCATTGATTTCAGTGAAAATTTTACACACATACACACTTGCACATGCACACCCAGAGAACCAGAATGGCCTAAAATGTTTAGAATAAGTCAAGGATAATGTCTGGTTTTCCCGATTTCTCTCTGCACATACATACACACACTCCTTTCACACAGAGGGAAAAGTAAAGGTTTCTCTTTGACTTCTGACCTTCTGACTCTCAGTCACAGGAGAGTCGCCAAGGGATTGCCATGCTGTCAGAAGAAACCTTGTAAGTCTGCAGAGCTTTGAGGAGAGCTATGCATTCCGTACAGACTCTCTGGGATCTAGGGGTTTGGAAGCAGATTTACATAAGGACTCCTGGGCTCTGTGGCTCCCTGATCTTGTTTCAGTGAAAGCTGACTTTAATGGGACTTCTCATATGACGGCTGTCAGATCAGGCTCTGTTTGGATGCTGTTGCCTCTTATTTTCTCCTGCTCCTTCATGGCCCCTAACTCACTCCTTAAGGGAGGCAGCATTGGAAGGCAACATCACAAGGTTTCCTTGCCCTCTGTCTTGTGGATTTTTGCCCAAGAGGGTACTACGTGGCTCAACATAATTATTACATGACCATTTCTATCTTCTAACTGCTTACTAAAATCTGCCACTAACAAACTATTTATAGAAGTATTTAATAGCTAAGTGTTATTGCTAACTAAACTGAACAACCATGTACTGTACATTTCCTGTAATGTAAAGTATTTAACTTGTATACTACTATGCAAAAGCTGTTAGATTCTTGGGCTATGCTCTATGAATATGTAGTATTCTCTGAGGGATATCTAGGTTACCCCAAAAATGCTTTGTTGAAGATTCCTGCAATAGGTACATGCCACAACTTTCAGATGACCCACTCTGGAGTTACCATGTAAAAATAAATTAGGAGCTGTTATATGCTCTTTGTGCCTTGTAAAAGAAGGTGCTTCCCCATAATTGTCCTTCCACACCAACCCATGTCCACAGAATGGACTTCCTAAGCAAGTCCACAAAGCCCTCTCCTCTTTTAAATCCTTACTGAAGGCCCAACTTTGCCTTAATGCAGGGGTGGGCAAACTTTTTGGCCCGAGGGCTACATCTGGGTATGGAAATTGTATGGCGGGCCATCAATGCTCAAAAAATTGGGGGTTGGGGTGCGGCTGGGGGTGCAGGCTTTGGGGATGAGAGGTTGGGGGTGCAGGAGGGCTGGCACCAAGGGGTTTGGAGGGAGGGAGGGGGAGCAGGGCTGGGGCAGGGGGTTGGGGTGCAGGAGGGGATCAGGGGTGCAGGCTCCAGGTGGCGCTTACCTCAAGCAGCTCCCAGAAACAGCAGCATGTCACCACTATAGCTTTTATGCAGAGACACAGCCAGGCAGCTCTGCACGCTGCCCTGTCCACAGATGCCGCCTCTGCAGCTCCAATTGGCCACACTTTCCAGCCAATGAGAGCTGCAGGGGCAGCATGCGGAGGTCCTTGGCTTCCCCTACATGTAGGAGCTGGACTGGGGACATGCCACTGCTTCTGGGAGCCATGCGGAGCGGGGCAAGCCCCTGACCCCACTCCCCAGCCGGAGCACCGGAGTGGGGCAAGGCCCGAATCCCACGCCCCAGCAGAGCTCGAGGGAAGGATTAAAATATTTGGAGGGCCAGATGCGTCCCCCGGGACATAGTTTGACCACCCCTGCCTTAATGCCTTCAAGACATAGGCCAGTAAGTATTCTACTTATTAATATATCTAATTAAAATCTCTTTGCTTCATCATACTGTACAGAAGCTTTCTTTGAATGACCAGGTAATCTTACAGATGTTGCCCCTGTTCTTTTTTCCCCACTCCTCCCTATACTTTTGTACTCCCATTTGTGATGTCAAGATTAGGTCTCAATCCTGCAAAGCTTTAAGGACATGTTTAATGTAAAGCATGTGAGCAGTTCAAATAATGCATAATTTTGAGCATGTACATAAGTCTATGTAGGATCAGAGCTTTAATTTGAAAGTTCCTTAGTGCACAGATCATATCTTTTACCTAAGTGGGGAAGCACCCAGCATGCTTTGGGATCTGTTAAAATAATAAGGTTAGATTATCATGCTTTTGTGATCAACATTAATAGATTCATCTCCATTCCTTCTTACATCCTCCTGGGAAAGAATAGGCTTTAAACATCCATCTGAGGAAATACACCATTTGTAATATATAAAGCACTGAAGCTGGATACAATCTATATCCGAGTGTCTATTTTTAAGGTATGTTGCATCCGAAAATAGAGTCTGATTTCATACAAAGTTCAGATGGGAGTTACTTTAGATTTACACTGATATCAATGAGATCAGAATCTGTCCCACTATATGTGTGAGGGTCATGTGATGTGGAGTTGCTATGGTAATGACTTATTCCTTTTGAATAGTAGGGTAACTACTGCACATAAAACCTGCATCTCCTGACAGCAAATTAAGTCTGCTCCTGTCATGTTTCATGCTGACTTGTTGAACTTAAAAGCAGAAAAGCTTATTGTATAAAATAGACCTAATTTATTAAATCTGATTTTAGTGTTGTATCTTGAGTTGCACATCTTGTGGCCACTTGCAGTACTGTGTTTCCAAGTAAAAAGAGAAGAAGTCTATAAGAATGGACGTACACCTCCATCATCAGCCCCCACTTCCCAAAGTACATCTGGACATCACCAGTGTCAATCATTTATTTGTTATTAAGTTTTGAGGTGCTGTTAAAGAGTAAGTCAGTGAATTGTATGTTTATAGTCTTAGCCAGGAAGCTGGCTCCTTAAAAGTGGTTATGTGGAGATAAATGATGAGCACTGGGATGAGATCTGACATCAGACCTTAATTATACCTTGAGAGACAAGAGAAAAGGAAAAGTAATTAAATTGAATGTTTGATCAAGCAATAATCACAACAAAAATGTGTTTTTCCACTTATGTGCTAACTATAAGAGAGAGTGATATTTATAATCCAATTTATGTTCCTTGTTGGAAGCACTATATTTTATTTGGATATGCAGGATGTTCTTTCTTTTTATTTTATTTTTTTTTAATCACTGATATACATGACTGGAGTTTATTTGAAATGTAAAACAGCTGATCTAAAACTGTTCCCACATCATGCCATTAACAATGGACTCCTTAGTCAACTGGCAATTTCTGCTCAAGAGTGGCTATGCAAGAAAATCTACTGCATGTACCCTTGGGGGCACAGAGAGGTCTTCCAGGGAGTACTCAACTCATCTAGATCAGTGTTTCTCAACCTGGGGGTTGTGACCCCCCAGGGAGGTCATGGGACAGGTTGGGGGGGGTCACAAGTGCAGGGATAGCATTGTGGGTAGCAAGCAGGGCAACTGCCCAGGGCCCCACGTCACAGGAGGCCCCCCAAAGCTAAGTTATATGCTTCAGCCCTGGGTGGCGAGGCTTGGGCTTCAGACAAGGCTCACACGTATCACGCTGAAATGTAAGTACCTTATTTATATTCCAATTGATTTTATAATTATATGACCAAAACACAGAAGACTCCTACCTTAGATTCTTACAACAAATTTTTTAGAAACAAATCTTTCTAAAAATCAATTGATCTTTTCTGCTGGTTGATTACTTTTTACATTTCCTTCAGGTTGAACAATGAAATTAGCATGATCAGTTTCACTTTTGATTCTAGTTGAATTCACTTTCTGGCTCTCACAGAATTAGTAAACTGTTACATTTGGCTTCACAAAAATAGTTGTTACTGAAATTTAAAATAAATAAAATATTGGATTTCTCTAAATCTTCCTCTCCTGCCCCCCCCCTCCCCCGCCAACATTAATTTTTTGTGACTAAAACTACTCGGTGACATTGTTCCTGTAATGTTTTCTCTTCAGACAATGGTTCCTTTAGGTTTAAGGTTCATACTTGGCAGTGTAGAGAATTTGCTTGAGCACTGATCAGCAGATGGAAACAATTTGCTGCCAATCTGACTGATGAAATTTTCAGTTCTGTAGAAGACATTGTACAATGAAGATAATGAATATAATCAACATTAATTATCAGCAGTCTGACAAATTATATTAAGCAAAATGAACTTTCTAGATTGCTGCTGGTACAGATGTGCTAAATATAGAGATGGTGGAAATTTGATAACTATTTTATTTCAACCAGACATTTCATATGAATGCCAAAATAGATTAGGGCCTATCAACAAGTGGCATACACTTTATATCCAAACCTCATGCAAAGTCACTGGCCTAACTGGTATGTGTTGTGGCTCCAAAGACAAGCTGCTGACCAAATACTACTCTGTCACACCATACTTGGGCTGAATCCTGCATACACACACACACGTATAAAACTTTCCTCACGTGAGGCATCCCATTAGTTACATTTGCAAGTGTTTGCAGAAAGAGGGTTAAAGTGTTCAAATTAATTGCCGTGTCCATTAAATGACTATGATAGGGGGAAAACTGGTAGCCATCCCGGATTTAGGTTGCTAAATACTTTGCATTATAAAAGATCCCTGCAATCCAGCATCTGGATCCAGCAACCCATACCCCCTCTGGTAAAAAAGCCTTCTCCAGCTAGCTAATGTTATTGGTCCTGTAGTTCCCATAGTAGCAGCCTATGCTGCAGTAGTGAAGATAAAGGGTTCAAATCTTGCTAATGATTCATGACGGGGGTGGGTGGCATGATTATTTCAGTTGCACCCAATAGAAATTAAATATAGCTAGAAATTACATACACACAAGCTAGATCAAAAGGATATTATTTACATTACAAAGTCAAGCATGTGCAAATCTGAAAAGTCACGTATATGTATGTATGTATATACACACACACACACACAGATTCTTTTCAAAAATAGATGTTAAAAGTTAGATTCTTAAACCCTAAATGGGTGGGCTGATTTTCAGAAGTGATGAGCATCCTTCAGCTCTCCTTGAGTCTTATTCGGAACTGCTGGGTGTTTAGAAAATTGGGTCACAGATTTAGGTACCTCCATGTGGATGACCAGTGTGCTTATCACTAGTTACTTTTCTGCACAACTTTGGCTTCTGATTTAATCATACAGGTGCAACCCAAAATATTCATTACTGCATATTATTTTAATTTGTTCCCCAGTTCTTCTAGCCAGCAGAAAGGCAACTGTTCACATGGAATCCACTTTAGTCCATATGCACACATGCTCAAATAATTATTCCTTCAATTGATGAATTAAACACTGTGTAAACTGTTTATTTTGATACTCCCAATTGGTGCACAGCAGATCAGACAGTAGAGTCATACTACTTCTACATTTAAGGCATAAAGACCATCACCATCTTCTTTATCTGCTTCCCAGTGGTGGCAGTCACCCAAAATTACTCTTACATATTATGCCTAGAGGACTTCTTCAAAACAGTTGTTACATTTGCTTTGCAAGACACTGTAATAGGATATGTATCAATTTATCTACAGTAGACTTTTTATACTGTGCTCATCTCTTCATGGTATCTGAGAGTTTCATGGAGGCAAATAACTTACTGCCATTAAGTTAAGAAAACTATGCCCAGTGTTTAGCCTTCTCCATGAACACTAGTGCTGGATCTCAATAACCCACTACTGTGCAATGCATACAAGTTATGGAATTGTGTAATAAAAAAATCATAAACAAATAAAAATAATGGGTCAGTTCCAATTACTCTGGAAAGCTTTGATCTTAAAAGTAATAGCTTTTTCCTTCCTAAAATATCAATCTTGATATTGTATTAGCATAATATGTGGCACAGAATTGTGTAAACAAAGGAGGAAGGAGACACTGGATTTTGCAGTGACACTGGATTTTCTGTTTAATGAAACTATCACAAAGCACTTTACAAATCATTCAACAAGAAAACCACACAAGCCACTGGCTCCATAACAGCATAGAATTTGGCATCACTTGCAGAATTGAACTATGATCACCATGGTCACAAAAAGGAATGGATTACATTTAAATATGTATTCTTTGCCACAACTGAACCAGCATACATACATTTATGACAGCCAGCCAAGAAATGTTTGTTTTGACCCAGAGCTTACAAGAACTTACACATGTACTTCACCTTATGTGTATGAGTGGCCCCACTGATGTCCTTCTATATTTAAAGCTTGTGAACAGGTGTTTACGGGATCAGGAGTTGGTTAATAAGACTAAGCTTAAGGAAAACAACAATTAAGGAAAGAGTGGAAGAAAGTACATAAAGGTCTTGGCTACAGAGGTTTACAGGTGCAATATTTGTCAAAGAGAAATGCTAGTTTAAAGCGATTGTGGTTATAAATACTCATTTTGGAAATGAAACTCTGAAGGCACATTAACAATATAGTCTGACATAAAAAGAGGAAACATATGAGAACACTGATGACTTGAAGAAAATTGGAAACTAAAGGCAGGAAGAAAATTGTGAACCAAATATTTGCCCTGTCTTTTACTAATCGGATTGAACCTTAGACAACAATTAATTTAAAAGAACTGCTTGAGCAAACATTAAAGAGGAAAGGAACCACAAATGTTACTTGTGTCTGCTGTGAAAATATCGGGGAGAGAGAAATCATTTGCTTTTATATATATAAGTCAACTATTGGCTGAGAGGATCATGTGACAGAGAAACCTCAGTACAGAGTAACTAAAACTGCAGCACACACCACAAAACATATTTTTAAAATGTAAAATAAAATATAAATAGACTGAAGTTTTTCGTTTATAGGAACAACTGTTGTTGTTTGGTTAAAATATTGATCCAATGGGCAATAATAATACTGAATGGTCCCTTTTTCAACCTAGAAGGCAATTATTTCTTTTCTACTATAAACTTTAACACTATATAACTGTGTATATGTATGCATATCGCTATATCCATATCTCTACTTCTAAATATAGACAGATGGATATAAGTAATATACTCACACATATAATATCACATTGTCTTTTCTTAAATAAGAAAACTTCAGTATGAAAAGCTTTAAGTTTATGACCAAAATAGCAGGAAAGTGCAAAACTATTCCTTGACAATTGTGTACTCAGGCAGTTTTTCCTCTCTCTTCCCTTTGTAAAATTATATAATTTTTGCAGTATACTAGCAACATTACAACATGATTTTGTCATCCAAAAGCATGTGGAAAAGTTGACAGCAGATTTTAAAGTGTTCTAGCATTTGTCTTTATTTTACCACACATATTCCCTCATCAGCCTGTTTTCTTTTTATTGGACAGAGCAGGACTGGTCATCTGCGTGCGACTCCAGGCAAAGTGAGAACCCTGCCCATTGGCCTTTTGTTTTTCTCTTCATTTTAAGGCCTTCTTTTGTTTGTAAATTTGGGGAGTTTTTACAGATCTCATCAGGGGCGGCTCCAGGCACCAGCGCACCAAGCGCGTGCCTGGGGCAGCAAGCTGCGGGGGGTTAGCCTGATGGTCGCCGTGAGGGCGGCAGGCAGGCTGCTTTCAGTGGCATGCCTGTGGGAGGTCCGCCTGTCCAGTGGCTTCGGCGGCAATTTGGCAGTGGGTACGCCGAAGGCTGCCTGACTGCCAGGCTTGGGGTGGCAAAATACATAGAGCTGCCCGTGGATTTCATGTACAAGCTCAGGAGACTCCTAATTCTTTTATTGCTTGGCAAATTCCCAAATTAGATAGGTCATGTGTCCATGTGTTCTGGGGGTAGTGATAGCTGTACTGTGGAAGGTGGGACTTATGAACAATGTACTAATAGATCTAAATTTATGAGCAACATTAATAAGTTTTGCCCATTTGCCCAACAATGGGGCATGAAGGCCACTGATAGCACAAGGGGACTGGTGTTTGAAAATGCTTACATGAGATAGCAGCCTGGTCATAACGAAAGGGTAGGGCAGCAATATCTATTCCTAAACACATTTTGATAAAGGTCTTAAAAAACTATCTAGTGAAAAGAAACTGTACTCCAAAAAACCACTGCCTTCTCTCTCAAACTGGCTACCAGTAAAAAGCAGGCATAATGGTTCCATCAAACCTCACCTGCAGCTCCTCTGTTACTGTAGGATCTTTTCTCCTCCATTAACTATCCTTTAGGATCCTCTAGGGAAATATTGCTATAACTTTTACTTGTTTCTGGGGATCTTTGGGTATGTTAGACACCTGCAGCCTCTGGTGTCCATGAATGATGGTAAATGGAGGAGAACTGATGGACAGGTGCTTGGAAATGTTACAAGCCTCCAGCCCTCTGGGCAAGTTGACCCGAGAGACCATGGGATTGGTGTGGAGATTCAAATTGCCCCCACTGAGATTTTGAAATTGGTTAAGGGCCTCACCTTTCACACACCATCTGCCTAAAACCAGCCCTAGCCTCCAGGATCTGAACACCCAGAGCAAATTTGCTTTTTGTGCACCCTCTGCCCAGGACCAGCAGATACTGGTCCTGGCCTTAATGTGCACCATGGCACCCTGGAGATACCACAGCCTTTGGATGCCTAGAACAGACTAGGCGTTTATGCACCAGCCACCCAGGACCAACTGACACTAGTCATAGCCTCCATAAACCTTATGGCACTTAGTAGATGTAATGGTTCCCAGCTGCCTGGGGACCCTTACTTTCTTCTTTCTTTGTGATCCACATGGCCAGGCTGAACTGGGACACAAGGTTGACAGAGTGCCCTCTTTGGGACTTTGAAACTTTTCAGGTCCAAACTGCCTGGGAACTCCACCCCCTCCCCCAACTCCGCCGCACAGAACCCACTCAGTAGCTCAGCACCTACCCAGCTGAGAAAACAGAAGGCAGAAACCTGTGTCTTCTGATTCATCTGAAAAAACTGGAAGGCAGAAGAACAACGATTTGATTTACCTTTTTAAATTGGTTGGTTTTTATACCAATCTCATGATTTTGGGGAATCCAGCTCATGGTTTTTGAAGTCTTGGAGTTGGCAATACTGCATACAGCGCACATTCCAAATCCATGCACAAAATTCAGCATTGGGACAAATCTTCAGAGTCTTAAAGTGTGGCGTGCTGACGGGCCTCTGCATTTTCCATCTTGGCCATGCCCAAGAATGGTCTGTGACCTCAGCAAGATCTACATTCCTTCCCCACAAAGCTGCTGTGTGAAAACCTCAGCAGCAAGGATTAAGCATGGAAACATTGATGAAATGGCATTTCCCTTGCAAAGGTGGAATTCTTTGGAATTCTCTCCCAACTCATTCACCCTTCACTCCTCCTCAACTCAGTGCATTAAGCTGAGATGCTTTCAGAGATAGAGAGGTAATTTTTGCCCCTATGTGATCTGGATATTACAGGGCTTAGTCATTCAAAATACACATTGTGGCCACGCCCTTTCCCATGGCTCTAAGTGACTGGGCACTGCTTTCTAGCCTCTGTAAGGGCATATATCCTCTTCTGCTGACACTTCAGCTGTTGGTACAAATTGGACACTTGCTGGAGGGTGAATTCTGCTGTCTAGATTCAACCCAGCAGCTAGTCCCAGTGAGAAGCCTCCGTTACTCTCCTGGGTAACATGAGGGGGAAGTTGACCCCACTGTACTCACTCCTTACTCATCGGTTTTATATGTAATCTCTTGCACATTGAGAGAACATGGAGGGCACAGTTTATAATTACTGATTCCAAAAGAATTTTATTGTTGTTTTCAGCTCAGGTTAATTTCACTCCCTCAGCTAAAACTTCAGTAGAGCTGTTCTGTCAGATGTCTCCTGTGGGCTTGATTTCCCCCTTCATCCCCACCCCCAGAAGGGCTCTGACCACTATGTGGGGATAGAAGATAATTCTCTTCAGATTGGGAAATGCCCTAATTTAATTCCTGTTTCATGGCGGAAAAGAAACATTGTCAGTGTGTTTCTGAGATGCAGAGGCTTAGCATGAGACGAGCAGACTCAGTCAATTCCCCCAACACAGTCTGCAACAGCCCTGCTCTCCCCGCAATCAAACTCTACAGGACCCATGACCTCTGCACCAATCCCTTCGAGCATATCTTCTAGACACACTCAAAGCAGCATCCCTCTGATGAGCCAAGCTTCCCAAGTCCTGTAAAGCCCCACTTTCACCTCAGAATTAGAGCAGCTGGACCGATTGTCTACTTTCCTTGTAATCCGACATTATATTGTTTTTCTGGCCTCCCAATGGAATTGGGAAAAACCCCAGAGCCACCATTCCAGACAGCAGAAAAATCATAGGATCTGTGGAGCTTTCAGCACTGTCTCAACAATGGGTCAATTCTTCATAGCCCCACTGATTTAAGGATTCCCTTGAGCTTGCTCCCCTGTTCACTCCTGGACCCTTACACACAAGCATGCACACCCACCCACTTGTTCTTCACACCAAAAATGTACATGTTCTCAGGGACTACTCTGAGTTCCTTTGTCAGTGTTGTTTTGTGCTTAACAAGTTTAGTCAAAGGCCTCCCTACTTGAGAGCCAGATTCTTCATCATGGCAAATACATCCTTTTTCGCCAATCACATCACCAATTTTGAAGTTCAAACACTGATTACCATCACTTAAAACACACCAAAATGTTTCAATTTTTGAATTTGAACAAAAAATGGGAACTTTTATTGATTTAATTTTTCCATCCAGCTCCACCCACATTAGGTAATCCATATACCCCCCATTTTAATGCTTGTAATATTTACTGGGTATTTTCAAATACATCATTGAAGTAGGGCCTGTCTTTTTGTTCTGTGGTTGTACAGTGCCCAGCACTATTGGATCCTGGTCCATGACTGGGGCGCCAAGGCACTACCACAATACAAATAAATAAATAAAAACAAAATGACTCATTTACAAATGACATATGAAGCCAACCCCTCAGCCCAAATTAACTAAAATTTCAATTCAGCCAGCACTGTGAAATATAAATATATAGAGAGACAGATATATATACACTCTCTCTCTCTCTCTTTCTTTCTTTCTTCAGGGCAAAAACTTTGCATGGTAAAATCAATGAATAGCCATCAACAGAAAGGTGCTTAATACCAAAACCAGAACTACATGTAGTACCTCATTACATTAGCAAGGTTTTTGTTCCTGTTATCTTGCGTTGAACTACAAATGAATACATCAGGTTTTCCAGCAAAATGCCTTCCAAGGTCTGCGTAATTCCATTAGACAGTGTGAAACCATGCATTCAAGCTGTACAGAATGGTAAACAGAATGGGAAGTGTTTTTGAGCATGCTGCAGATGGGCTAAGAAAATCAATAGTTTGTGAGGGAAAGCTTCCAGCAATATAGATTGTTTGAACTACTTACCATTATGTCAAATTCACTTTAGCGTCAGCAAACAGACACACTGTAAGATGAATATTGAAAGAAGCACTATTTCTACTGTTTGCATTTAAAGGCCTAAAGTTGTATAGATTTTTATAATCAAGTAAGTCTTTATAATTCAATAACAAGGCTTTTATTTAACCCTTAAAGAGTGGATGTCTTGGGTCATTTTTCCCCCCTGTTTGATTCACTCAATAAGAAACTCAATAAAATATTTAGATACACAAATTTCTTCCCTTTATTAGGTCCCCTGTGCATTGGTTGTGATTTTTAAAATACCCTCCCTCTTGAGTGCCAGAATCATTTTCAACAAGAGCTTTTTCTCACCATCCAGGTAAGCAAATGAAAATGCCCTCCCCCCTTCTGAAAACTGGGAGTGGGCATCAAATCCCACTGTCTAGCTTCCCAAGGGAAACTATTTCCCCTTCAAGAGCTCTATTCATCAAAACATTTAAGCCTGCATTTGAAGTTAAACATGTACTTAACTGCTGAATAGAGAAGGACTTAAGCATATATTTTTAAGTGTGTTACTGAATCAAGGGTTTGAAGGCCAATACATTATAACAAAGCTAAAATACATCAGTTGATTTCACTTTAAAATACAGATATTGTCGTTTCTGATTAGGAGAACTAACTAGGTTTTCTAACTAGGTTAGTAAAATTAAGACACAGTTAATCAAATAGGGCTCATAATTGGATTATGCACTCTTAGAATCTGGGAACTTCTGTATAACAAATCTCATGAAAGCAGAGGTAAATGACACTGTGGTTGCAACTTGCAGCCACCCAATCCTGGGGCCAGTCTGCTGCCAGCCGAGTCCCTGGTGTAGTTTAAAGCAGCCTCACAACTGATTGTCCATAATTGATTTAGGATATAAAAATGGACACTTAAATTTTTGGTCCATAATATGTATCTAAAGTTATAGGTTAAGATATTAGATTAATTTACAAATACTCTCTTAGTCCTTTATTTCAGTCTCCTTAGCTTGGCGTGGGCTATGCTCACTCTCAGGGAAGCAAGGGCTATAGTGCTCCTGATCCTCTGTGTGATGGATTTCCTGTATTTCAAGAAGCATTGGCTTCGCTCCCTTCAATGTGCCAGTCAGTACATCTGAACCAGCATGGAAGGGGAAGTAAGGAAAAGAGCTGGCTGAGGTTACTTTCCCTAAGGACCACCAGAGGGTCCCTGCTGTGCTCCAGGAGAAATGCAACTATGTACTGCTCCTTACTTGAGGTGGTTTGCAAGGTGCGGATCCAATCCTTATTAGGCTGGGGCCAGTATACGTGGGAGACCACCTACCACTCTAGTACCTCAGCTTCACTCAATGGCTTGCTCCTCAGGAACAATGTTGTCTGTTTCAAATTTGTGTCAAAGTTGACAGCTATGTCAATCCAAAGTTGAAGCTAGTACCTGCCAGAGAAAGCTCTCTTTCTGTGACTAGCCCCTGGTTATGGAACTCTCCTCTGTGTGAACTCGGAACCATCACAGAGTCAGTTTCAGTAAGTGTGTTGCCGGGGGAGGAACACACTTGTAGCAGAGGTGTTTTTTTAAAAAATGACAGAATGGTATGAAGCTCTTTGAAAGCTTAGAATGTTAGATGGTGTGAGGGGTGAAGTCAGGAGAGGTGGGATAAGATGCATGATTTATCTTGTGAATATGAGCACCATATGTTTATAAAATTATACACCCAAATGTACATGGTTATATTATGTACATATGCAATATCTTTATTAAATAGCAAATAACAGACAGCAATTCATTAGATAACACATTTTTATATAACAAAGCAGCCATTGTCGTCATGTGTACTGCACTCACACATGCAAGCTAGAGCAACCCTCAGCAGAATAACCCTAGAACTGGACAGCCACAGGCCACATACAGACCTAAGATGGGGTTGCCACTGATCATCTATTGTACTGCCTATTTTTTAAACTACTTTTAGGAAATCCAAGTTTTGAATGGTCTGAGATTAAAATAAAACAAAACAGGTTTTTTTTTTTAAACTTCTGGCTTTTTTTGTAAGAACTGGCTTCCCCGCAAGCAATGGCAGCTCCAAACAGTCGGCTGGCAGAATGTGCAGAACTGAAGTTGAAGCAGCTGATTTGCTGCAAGCTGGTGCAGGTTTTAATCATTGATCTAGTCTCTTTTGAAATGAAATAAACAAGATAGGAATGGGAACATTTAAGTAACCAATACAATTAACTTTTTAAGCATTCTTAGGCTTAGTAGAAGCATACATTTTGCAATAAACCCTTCTTTTATTATTTAATTAAAATTTGTAAAATGTCATTTTATGAGTGCAATAATACCCCTGGATATGATGACAATAATCACTTCTAAATGTATACTGTATGGATGTATTTGATATAAATGTGCTCATCCCCTGCACAGGGCACATATACACTTCTAGTCTATTCTATAGCAGTTCTTATATCAGTTTCATCACCATAATATCTGAGAACCTTCCAGAAGTATGTTTAGCAGCACAACTAATATCTGTCATGTATAGTTCATTCCCTCTCTCTGTCCTCTCTCCAGTGCAAATCTGTTTTGTTTTGGTAGAGTTTTGTTAGGTTTTTAAAAACATATATACATACTGCTCTTTTTTTGTGTTAGTGAAGACAAAGTTGAAGTGCATCTTGCACTCGGAGCAGAAGGTGGTGTGGTTTGTGGAGGTCATAAGAACCACCATACTGGGTCAGACCAAAGGTCCATCTAGCCCAATATCTGGTCTTCCAAAGGGGGCCAATGTCAGGTGCCCCAGAGGGAATGTACAGAACAGGTAATCATCAAGTGATCCATCCCCGGTCATCCATTCCCAGCTTCTAGCAAACAGAGGCTAGGGACACCATCCCTTAGTTCCTGTGGGATTCCACAGTTTTGGACTGGCCCCAGAGAAATCTCCATTTCCTGTACAAATGAGCTTTACCATTGTGGTGGACAGCTCTGTTGTATCTAAGAAGCCCAGAGTGTTGAGCCCTTAAACATAAGAACCAAGATCTTGAATTGGACTTGATATTCTGTAGGAAGCCAATGTAGAAAATGGAGATGAGGTGTGATGCGCTCACAGTAGCCTGTATTGCTGAGGAGATGTGTTGCAGCATTCTTAACTAGCGGGAGTTTCCTAAGGGCTGATGACTTCATGGCCAAATATACTGTATTGCCGAAATCCAGTCAGAAGATGATGAAGGCATGTGTTAGTAAAGTCATCATTCCCCAATATAGGCTGGAGTCTCCTTGCCAGAGTTGTTTGTCTGCACTGCTATTGAGCTTAGCATCAGCAAGGAATCTCAGTGTGCTCCTAAGCTACAGACTGAATTGACCAACTGTGTGTGTTTGCCTTCAGTCAAAAGGAGGCTTTGCACTGAAGCTGCAAACTCCTCAAAACACTTTCATTTACCAGCCAGCATAACTTTGGTCTAGCTTGGATTTCGCTTCAATCTGCTGTTCTTCATCCATGAGTTGATTTCATCCAAGCCATCTTGGTGATAGGGTGTGGTCATGTGTGTCATCAGCTGTGTGGCATGTGCATACTATACTGCTGGCATTTGAGTCCATGTCATCTTACTGGTTCTTTTAGTGGCCGCACATAGATATTGGGTAGGAATAGACAGAGGATTGATTCTTGTGGGACCCCACAAATGAGCAGTCTGGTAGCAGAGCTTCTCCTAGTTCTGCTATATGATATCTAATAAAAGTTGAGGCTTTTACTTTAACTAAACCTCTGTGTGTCATGTCTTATTCATTGTGGGATCTGGGACACAAGGAAGAGCTGAAGATGGCATTATTGTGGTGAAGTGACAAGTAAGAACACAGTAATTCGTTATAACAATTTTGCATGAGTGTAAATATTTATTTCAGGGGAGTCACACTAGTGAAAATATTGGTATCAATGGATGGGAAATCAGCCCCATTCTATTTATAGATAATATCTAAATTTGCATGCTTTGTTTTTAGCCCACATCAAAACCCTAAATCCTCTAGAAAATTGGGATGTTGAAAATCCAAAACCTAATCTTGCACATTAAGCTCACTGCTTAAACATTTGGATGGCAAAGTCGGTTTTCCTAGCCATGATTTAAAAAAAAAAAAAAAAAAGTTGTGGCATGAAATTTAGTTCTCATGTAAATGTACTGAAGTGAAATTAGGGCAGGGCTGAATGGGACCAATGTTGTTTTCATATTAGCTTGTTGCCATGTTTCTAACAACAACCACTAGGAGAAAAAAATTTTGCCTATAAGAACGTAAATACATTTCTTAAATATATTACTCCCTAGATGATTTTGTATAGCGGGCTACATTAAAATTAAGAAAATCCATGGAGTGTATGCATGTTGTTCTCCCTCCCCATTTTGAAAAATAATGCACCTGAAAGAAATGTTATCCTACAGACCTTGAACAGAGCCTATTTGGAAGCATACTATATAGATCATCAACAGTAGTCCAGATAGTGATATTAGACCAGTGCAAATAGGATCACTACCGCTGTTAAACCCCAGTGCAAACATTCAGAGACTGTTCCTTCTCCTTCAAAGAGCTAGAGATGCCAGAGCAGTACTGAAAGCTCATTAACATTCACATCATCCCCAGCCTCATTATCTCACCCAGATGTTTCTGTGACTGTCCCTTTAAAGAATCCCTGTCTAAATTTTATTTACATTTGTTCAGCAATATTGATGCTTAATGAATAAATGTAGTATGCTGTCAGTACTGGAGACTAATTAAATCTATGTATGAGCCTAAGAACCTGATTGAAAATCTGCAGTAACTAAACTGGGTTTAAATAAACACTTTAGTGTAGTGCTTTAATTACACTTTAGTTTGTAATGCAATTTTTGGCTGTTTAAACTATGATTTAGGCTGAGCTAATTACAAATGATTTTCTACTCTGTAATTAATAATAACAAAATTGTAATTAGACAGCTGCTCTGGATCAGGGCGACAGTTTGTATTAGCTCATGATCAGCCTGGCAGATATACAAGAACAGCACGTAGGGATGGGGACATACTACACCTTTCTCTGGTTCATTCTCAACCAAAATGGTCTTTGTTCTTGGGAATGACCCAAAAGCTTCTGTGTATTTGTATAGCTAAGGTTTGTATTTCTGCTGATAGTCTCCTCAGCAATTTGAGCACGGGAGTATCTCCCTTCTTAGCAAGGGTTACTCCACTGAAGATTGATATAGATGGGGGTCATCGGGTGCCTTTCTCCTCCATTTCAGGAATACCATTTTGTTTCCTTTTATGCTCCATCTTTTGATGGCTGTGATCATGTGCCCTTCCTCATGCCAAGAAGACAGGTCAGTGGAATACCAGTGGCATTAATCACTCAACATCCACCGCCCACTGGAAAGACATATGCCAATATAATAAAACACTAATGTTAGGCTCCTAAATCTATGTTTTTGGCAGCTAAATAAGTGACCTGATTGTCAAAAGTTCTGAGTCCCAAACTGCTCCCACTGAGTTTCCTGCCTTATTCTAAATACTGGACACCTTGTGAACAAGGCCAGCACAACCCATTAGGCGACCTAGGTGGTTGCCTAGGGTGCTACAATTTGGGGGGCGGCGACCGCGGCAGTATTTCAGCGGCGGGACTTTCTGCTGCCTCTGTGGGGGGCGGCATTTCAAGGCAGGACCTTCCGCCACCTAGGGCGGCAGAAAAGCTGGCAGCACTCCTGCTTGTGAATGAGCCTGATCTTATGGTACTTATAGCTCAGTTTCGCAGAGCCAGTAGTTTTGTAGTGGTTGAGTGAATTTCAGATGAGCAGCTGAACTCTTGGAGTTTTGTGAAAACATTTCATTAACATTTAAAATTTTGATAGAAAAGTGAAAAAGGTCAACCAAAGGTGTATGGCTTTTTTTTTTTAAACTAGCTCCACTATTTACAGTGTATTTTTTCTATATTCAATTGTTGCATCTTGTTCAAATTAGATTGTGAATTGTGCCCTTGTCTGACCGTGGAAAAAGTTCCCAAAAATTCAAACCAGTTTAATTAAGTTTGCTTTTAAAATTGGTTTGAAATTTTCAGCAATGGAATTTTCCCAGTCATGACTGGGCTATAGCAATGAAAATAATAATTGTAATACTGTATGAAATATTGAATGACACACGTCACATTGCTTATGGCTTGATCAGCATCTGAAACATCGTACGATGGTGTCAACACATAAGGGGATATATAATTAAAATGAGATATGGATTTAATTGCTGCTGCATATGTTTAAGCACAGGCAGGGATGAACCACTGATGGAGCTAAAATACCCACCATTACTAACTCATTCATTAGGATAACCTCATGTCCAAAGGTTTGCCAGTTATTAGCAAGCTTGGTGCATCTGTAATTGACAAATCCACTTAAGGACTAATGTAACTATAAATCAATTATATGAACAATAAATGTAGTGCAACTTTTAAACTATAATTATGTAAGTAAAATAATATACTGGGGCTGATGTTTCATTTAAAAAAGATTCTGCTTGATGTTTGTTGCATTCCTCCATATCTTTTTAAGGTGTCCTGTGAACTGTCTTCACAGATTGATGGATTAACCATTCTGTTTTTATGGGCCAAGTCTAAAATATTCCCCCAGCCTGCTCTGGCTAGGGGCAGGATGAAAAATATGCCAAACTGAGTAAAATGACAAACATGAAGTATCCAAAAGAATGCAATGAATACAATGTTCACCTGGTGAGGAGTTATGCAGCGCACCTCAACAAAAGGCACATGAGACGAACCAAACTAAAAATGGATACATTTAATTAAAAATCATCTGTGTATCCCTTTTCTGACCACTCCTTCTTTACAGCTGCCCAGTAATGGCTGTGGACTCTGCTAGGATTCTTTGACATACTCTTTAGAGTAACATATTTTATTTCTTTATGTTCCATGGTCTGTATTACCCTTACATAACTTTGCAACTGACATATCTTATCTAAAATACAGTGCCCTTTTCTATTGGCACATAAATGTTCAGTGTTGCAAATGAAACACAAAGAAGCTTTGAATTAATGTGGCTATTCTGCTTGTTTCCTAGTTTCTATGATGTCAGCAAAACTCGCAAATACATCTACAGACAATAATCCTGAGCCTCTATAAAAAGTCATTTTTAATTTTTGGGTCAATGTAGTTTATTTAAAATGTTTTTAAAAACAAACTACCCCAACTAACTTTAGGGTATTTCCTATTATAGCAATTTTAAAGTAGATCAAATATTATATCTAAGATATTTGGCAATGTCCCATTAAGTATTACTACACCAATCTTCTTCTATCCCCCTCACCAATTTAGACTTCCTGTAGATTTACGTAGACTCACTAAGATTCACACCCATGTACCCATAGTAATTACATATCACTTTTAATTTTGACCCACTGAGTTTGATTTAAAAAAAGTGTAAGTTCTTATTCACATGCCATACCCCGAAAAGAAAGGGGTGGAAAAAGCAGCTAGAAAGAGGGTATAGAATGGTGCAAGTTAAAGTAGCCAAAAACTATTTTAACTTACATTTCCTTATGCCTCAGCATTGTGTAATCTACACCATTATAAACAGTCATGGAATTGATTAGTAGTCATAAATTAAATCAATGGAGTCATTGTCTGAGGGTGTCTAACTGAGTGTGCGAAAGTGTAAGTTAAACAAACTTCACCTCTGAATTTGGCCTCCGTTGTAAAATTTCCCTTTCCTGAATGAAGGGAGAATCCAAACTTCAATATTGTGCTTGCCTTCAGAGGGCACTTTCCCAAATACTTTAAGGAATCTGGATATTCTTTCTGTCCTACTCTCTCCATTTTGCTTATAAACTTTGATGTGCTTTAACAAACTCAGCATTAGGTAACATACATAAAGCTGTAGAAGGCTACCATGGGATCTCCAGATGGCTAACAATGGGACTTCCTGCAATCAGGTTACTTAAAATTGCGTTTCCAGTATGCTGAGATTGTTAAGGTATTGTTTCTCACAATGTTCACATCTGGAAATCAATTTGTTGATTTTGTGTCGGTGTAGCGTGTCCTCCAGCAGGAATACACCGGGAAATAATCTAACTGTTTTTCTGCCCGTGG
Source organism: Trachemys scripta elegans (assembly GCF_013100865.1). Lineage (NCBI taxonomy): Eukaryota > Metazoa > Chordata > Testudines > Emydidae > Trachemys > Trachemys scripta. The sequence continues at coordinate 96,423,860 of NC_048303.1, read as the reverse complement.
AATTTCAGAAAGATACTGATCTATAAACTGAATTCAGCCTCAAATTATACTTGTGCCTCAGTACTTTGCTCTATTGCTTCAGTGATTTTATGGAGTTACCTTGTCCTAAATGTATAACATCACATATTTTATGTTGTTCTATCTCTCTCCGATTCTCCTCACTGATTATTCTAGAGGACAAGATCTTATTTCTCACTGATTTTAAGGTCCTGTACTTTATAATAAAGCGTACCTTGTGCATTCAGCATTACTATTTGTGAATCTTGATACTTTTCAGATAAAACTCAATAATGTTAAATCCTCTCAAGAACACATAGTTGGACACAAAGGCATCACTCAGCCAGTCACCTCCTAAATTCCCTGGTTTTTTAGGTAGAACACTTATAAGAACATAAGAGCGGCCATAATGGGTCAGACCAAAGGTCCATCTAGCCCAGTATCCGCTCTTCTGACAGTAGCCAATGCCAGGTGCTTCAGGTGCACACAAACATTGAGTGATCCCTGTTGTCCACTCTCATCTTCGGGAAGTCAGAGGCTAGGGACACCCAGAGCATGGGGTTGCACCCTTTACCCTGTTGGCTAATAGACATTAATGGACCTATCCTCCATGAACTTATCTAATTCTTTTTGGATTAGTTTTGTTATAGTTTTGGCCTTCACAACATCCCCTGGCAAGGAATTCCACAGTTTTACTTTGTGTTGTGTGAAGTTGTACTTCCTTTTGTTTGGCTGGTTGACTTTGTTGGGTTTGTGTGTGTCTGTCTGTGTAGAGCACTCAGATTTGGAAGGAATACTGTAGTCTCTAGTCAAGAGCAGATCTTTCTTAGTAATATTTTCTTTTACCTAATGATAGATCAATCCATGTCAGACCAAAGATTTATCCATATTGTTCCTTGTAACTCTCAGTCCATATTCAGCATCAAACTTGACTGTAGTTCAGGTAGCAGTATTTTCATTCTTTTGTGAGTTTAAGATGCTACTGTTTTATTTATAAAAATAAAATACTTCAGACCTGATTCTCTCCTCATTTACACTCTCATTTATGCTATTGTAAATCAAGAGTGATGTCACTGCAGTCATTGGAGTTACACCTATATGAAATTGGTGTAAGTAAGATGAGAATCAGTATAAGTGTCTTATTGACTTTCTATTGAGTTGTGTTGCTTCTTTACCCTCCCTTCCCCCACAAAAGAGATCAAATTTCTTGCAAAATAAACCTTTATATGTATAGGTACTATGTTCTTTGCATATTATATACCATGAATATTATTCATGGTTTACCCTTAAAATGTCAACATTTACAAACAATACCAGATGTAACATCTAAGATTTCATGGTATTTCCCTATATTTAGAAGAGAAAATAACTGAGTTATAGCTCAGGTATTAATATGTGGTACATTTGAGGCTATAACTTTTGAAGGCAACCATTGTATATACATTTGAGGATGCTTGCTTATGAGCTAAAAACCAAAAGATGCAGCCAGTGCTTGTGAGTATGGAAGTAAATGGTCAGAGGACATAAAAAAAAAAAATTAGTTCCTGTCAGTCTGGTTTTATATCATGGAATCTTGATTTCATTGAAAAACATATCCATTATAATTCCTATACAGTTAGTGATCTCTTTACTTGTTTTGTCTGGCTAGGATCATGATGAAAAATTCTAATGGTTATAGGAGTACAATCATAGAAATTGTAGGACTGGAAGGGACCTTGATAGGTCATCTAGTCCAGTCCCCTGCCCCGAGGCAGATCTAAGTATTATTTAGACCATCCCCTGACAGTTGTTTGTCTAACCTGTTCTTAAAAACCTCCAGTGACAAAGATTCCATAACGTCTGTAGGTAATTTGTTCTAGTGATTAACTACCCTTAAGTCATGTAGTGATACAAGCTGAGATGAAACGTTAGCATTTACCAACAGTTACATACAGTAATATCTGAGAAACCACGGTATTTCCCTATATTTAGAATTGAAAATAACTGTGGTACCAATATCTTATACAACACAATAAGCACCCAATTGTCATCTCACTTGTACCAGTGTAAATCAGGAACAATACCACAAAAGCTAATCAAGCTACACTGCTATAGAACCAGTGCAAATACTGTCAAAAATCACTATATATATATATATATATATATATATACACACACACACACACACACACACATATATAGGCATTTTAATCCAATAGATCCTAAATATAATTCTGTTTCCTTGTATGTAGGTTTTACCTTCCAAGATTTCTGAAACTGATGGTATGCCTAATGCCTACACCATGTACTGTCTTTCAAAGGTTTTGGACAGTTACCATCTTTTATTTTAGTAACAAGTGATATAGAACAAATTAGAGGAAAAGGAATCTCTTTGAAGTCAGATGTTAAGGTGCAGAATTACCTGGGTCATTTAAACAGAAGATTGCACCCTAAATCACTGAGAATAAGGTGGGTGACCTAGAACATTTGTCACTGGGCATGGAACAAATGTTATATACTGCTGGACAGTATCAAATATCTTGAATAATCTGTGTCATGGAAACTTTTATTAGGGATGCTAAAAATGGTGTGAAGTATCAGGGGGTAGCCGTGTTAGTCTGTATATACGAAAACAACAAGGAGTCTGGTGGCACCTTAAAGACTAACAGATTTATTTGGGCATAAGCTTTCGTGGGTAAAAACCTCACTTCTTCGGATGCAAAAATGGTGTGACTACATCATAACTCTTCACTCAGACTCTGATTCAGCAAGATACTTAAATGTCGGTTCACGTGCTTAAAGTTAGACAATCTTATTGAAGTCAACGGGGCTACGCACACCCTTAAAGTTAGGCAGATACTCAAGAACTTTGCTGAACTGCGGCCTGGTCCTGATCCCCTTGAGCAGTCCCTCCATGTTTAATGCACTGACCTCTCTCTTTGTTCTGTTTGCACAGTGCCTACTACAGTGGGGCTCCTAGAGCCTACCACCATACAAACAAATAAATAATTCTTTATTCAGGAGCCCACAACCTTGAAAATTAAGATTTTAAGTTGACACATTCATTCACCAATTCTGATTACAGCTCTGCTTAGATGTTCTGAGATTGGGAGACAGCAACAGGCAGATTTGAAAGCAACCTGAAGCATTATCTTGTACTATCACACTCTTGTCGCTCAAAAAAGTCAGCTGTGTTCCTCCAAAATTATGTGCATCTTACGCCATGGGAAAAAGTGCTATTATCTGGGACTGACTAGGGACTCTATAGCCTCATATTTCTAATGATAATTCAGATCTCCTATAAAGGTGGCAATTAGCCAGTTTTATAGTCCTAAATATAAAGGACTCACTTGTTTTCCTAGAGGAAATAAAAAGGGATAGATAAGAACCACCATAAAATTCATACCATGAATGGAATGAGGCCAGATGTTCACTAAAGCCCATCACAGCAAAGAGCAGCCCTCAGAGTGAAGGAGGAGAAATTTCCAGAACAGCTACAGTCTATGAGGAATTACATCAGGGAGGGGAATTCCTGAGTAGCTTAACATTAACTATAGCAATGATCTGACTTGCTGATGTCAGGGGAGACACTATTTTACTAAGTATGCACAAGGCACATCTCCCAGTCTCCAAATTATGACACTGATTTTCTATTTTCGTTGAATACAGGGCACATATTGTGTATATTACTATTGATTTTCCTTCCCTATTGATTCCCTGCATACAGTGTTATCACTTCATAAGTACTGCAGCCTCATGGGACGTAGAATAGGTCTCCACACAGGCTGCAACATCCTTAGTACTACTTTTGAAGCTTTAAAACCTTATTTTTTCATTGAAATATCACATATGACTTGGAATCATCAAGTTGTGCACATCACTATAATCTTATTGCCACACTCATCCTTCCTCCCATTTCCCTCCTATTGTTTCTTACACTCACTTGTAACTTTTTTTCAAGTTAGATCAAAAGCTTTCAGGGCAAAAACATCTTCCTATTAGTCTAAAACAAGAGGGTCTCAATTCTGATTGGGGTCTTTGGGAGCTACCATAGCACAAATAATAATTAGGAATCTTCCCTCATGAGTGAGGGAAATCCCCATATTCACTTCAGACTATGACTCTAATGAATCAGAGGAAGGGGGGGAAATTAGGACAGCTGTTTAAAAACAGGGAAACAGCTCACCTTCAACAAGGCTCTTGGTAGAGAAACACTGGATATAAACTGCCCCCACCTGCTGCTACTGGGATTAAGGGTGCTATTTTCAAATGCACCTAAGGGAGTTAGGAGCAGAAGTAACAATTTACATTCACTCTGTCTTTAAAGTCCCCTCTTACTGGCTCAGTAAGAAATGTGGAAGACAATGTGGGCCAAAGACACAAATTAATAACATTTAAACGTAGTTGAAGATTTATACATTATAAAACTGCATTTCTGATGTCAATGGTTTAAAGGAATGAGATGAATGAATCAAGACCAGATATTTTAAATCATGACTAAAAATATTTTAGAAGATATGCTGTGCCTCAAAGTTATGAACTTGCTACAGAAATTATTGGGTGAGGTCCTCTGTCTTATGCTATGCAGGATTTATAATGAACCCATTTCACCTTATTATCTATGAATCTGTGCCACAATATCAATGTCGGATAGAGGCAAGATTTGGGCCGAAATGAAAAACAGCTGAGAGATATCTGCAGGGGGTCCTGCCTACAAGGCTGGCTTTTGGGAGGCTCTCTCATCAACTCTGTACTGATGGTAGGGTTGCTGTTCTACCAAGGGCTAGTATGAATTGCTGTAGCTTCCTCACATCCTCTAGAGTGCAGGGCTGCTTTCAAAGGAGCCATGTGTGTGTGTGTGAGAAAGAGAGAGAGAGAGATTGCTGTCTCACTGCTTCACATCTAGGGACAATTTTTCTCTTTTATATTTTTGATCATGTCTCAGATATCTCAGGCGCACATAAGAGAGATGGATAATTACTATTTCATTTCTAAGTGTTCATAAAATTATTTAAGTGATACTGGAGTAACAAAAGTCTACCTGTCAGTTGTGACAGAAGGATTTGGGGTGTATGGCAGGAAATGCAGCTTTTGAAAATTATACATAAATGCTCTGACAAAGTGGAGGAAATGTGAAAAAATTTAGGTTCCTTTCCTCTCTTCTTTACAATAAATAATAGTTACAGACACCTCACAAAACTAGAGTGACCAGCTGTCAGGGCTGGCTCTGGCTTTTTTGCCACCCGAAGCAAAAAAGCCTCCTGCCACCCCCCTGCGGGGAGTGCCGTAGGGAGGGCGGCAAGCCCGGCCGCGGCTCCGCTCTCCCCGACCGGCCAGAGCGCCGGGAGGAGGGCAGAGAGCCTGGCCAGGGCCCTGCTCTCCCTGACCGGCCGGAGCGCTGGGGGGGAGGGCAGCGAGCCCAGTCGTGGCCCCACTCTCGGGCCGGAGCGCCGCCGGGCACCCCAACAGCCCCAGTATGTTTAAAAAAAAAAAACAAAAAAAACCCAACCCTGAGCGCCGCCCTCCTCCAGGTGCCGCCTCAAGCACATGCTTGGTAGGCTGGTGCCTGGAGCCGGCCCTGCCAGCTGACCTGATTTTATAGGGACAGTCCTGATATTTGGGGCTTTTTCTTAAATAGGCTCCTATAACCCCCCACCCCCATCCCGATTTTTCACACTTGCTATCTGGTCAGCCTACACACAAAACATAATTAAAATGACTTAAAATATTAAAGATTTTTTTTTCATTCCAATCTCACTGCAGTTCTAAAAAGTTAGTGAATAGAAAACTATACCCTCTTTGAGAAACTAGATCATACTAGATGGCAACTTCTTACTTCAAGAGGCAGGGGTCTTCACTGATTTGGGGTTGCAGTAGGAAAGGGATAAACTGTACTGTTGCTGCTTCTAACGCACTTGGGACAAGATTGCAGGCCCACTCTGGCCTGAGAGCAGGGCCGGCTTTAGGCCAATTCCACCAATTCCCCCGAATTGGGCCCCGCGCCCAAGAGGGCCCTGCGCCCAGTGGCAGGGCCGCCCAGAGTGGGGGGCAAGTGGCAGAGAATCCCTTCCCTGGCTAGAGGCGCCTTTTTAATTTTTACTCACCTGGCGGCGCTCCGGGTCTTTGGCGGTGGGTCCTTCACTCACTCCGGGTCTTTGGCAGCACTTTGGCGGCGGGTCCTTCAGTGCCGCCGAAAACCCAGAGCAAGTGAAGGACCCGCTGCCAAAGACTAGGAGCGCGACCTGGTGAGTACAAGCCCCATGTGTTTTTTTTTAGTCATCCCTGTTGGGGCCCCGTCGAACCTGTTCGAATCGGGCCCCGCACTTCCTAAAGCCGGCCCTGCCTGAGAGGAAGATGGAATAGTGGGTGTCAGTAGCTCAAAGAAGGTACTTAGGACCAGATTTTCAAAAGTATTTAGGTGCCTAAGATGCACATAGGCACCTACAGGAAGTTTCAAAACCACCTCATCAGGTTAGGCACCTAACTCCCATAGACATCATGTGAATCCAAAAAGCCTGAAACATTTCATATTTAAAAATAAAGGAGTTTTATTTATAAGGAGCCACCTTTTGCCTCACCTCCTGCCCCTCTATTCAGATATCTACTCTCAACATTCATTCATTGATGAATAATGCAATGACCTTATGACCTCCCACGATATGTCAAATTATGGATCACAGCATCCACAATCCTTATAATTCTTCCAAAAATAAATGGGGGGCACTTGATTTTGCAAGACAATTTGAGCAAAATTAAATTTGGGTTTTACCGTCTTCCAAAAGGTTAGGATTTTTCAAAAGCACTTAGTGTTCGCCTAATTCTGTTCCAAATTAATACCGGGGTAATTTTCCCTTTAACTTCAGTGGGAGCAGAATTAGGTCAACACTAAGCACTTTTGAAAATCCTACTCAAAATATTTTCCCTACACATTTGGGTAAATTCATTCTTGGCACAATTACATCATCTTCAGTGACTGACTACAGACCTGATCCACTGTAGCCACATTGGCTTCACTGGAGATACACCATAATGAATTTGACCTACCCTATATTTTGTTGCATGCAACATTATTTGATGATGTATAATGTAATAATCATTTAAATAGTAGGGGAAAACAGAAAGTTTTGTTGTTGTTTTGGGGGGGGGGGGGGTTGGAATAAATCACTTTGCTTCTACTTGCCAGGCAGATATGTACATGAATAGAAGAATTCCAGCACATCTGTATTTTTGAGTTCCTGTTCTAGTTTATATTTTAGGAGAAAAATATGTACAAAATGGCTCATCTTGTTAAACTCTCATTCAGATTTCTCTCTCTATGATTGGCTTTCCACAACTGTTACATAAAGTGCCGATTTGAAACCAGCCCTTTCATGTATACTTCTACAAACTATGAACGGTACTAAATACTTTAAAATGAATCGATTTCCAGTGAAATGTTTTAACCTCCTTTTAGGTCAAGAAATAGCAATTTTCCAAACTCACTGTAACCTGAGAATTAAACCTGAGAGGCAAGTGTGCACTACACACTTCATTTGGTCCATGAAATTTATTGAAAATACTCTTGCTCAGGACAGTACTTGAAGCTTTCTGTCATAAAGTTTAGATGTGGTTCCTTTAAGTTGTATTCTAAGTTGTACTCAGAGTGAATTTCCCTCAAATCTACTACAGTATAGGGATTTGCAATGTGCAATTCTTTCTTTTGTTAAGAATATAAGAGAATAAGTGATAAAAGATGTCAGGATGTGCTCATACATATAAAACTTGGGTACATTGCTGAAACAATGTGCAAGTAAAAAATATCCAGTTTGTACATTCACAACAGCAGAGTACGTATGAAAATGACATTCTGTCTCTAGTCAATCAAGGGGGTTTGTGCTGAAATTCTACTTCTAGCTGCATTGCATTCCAGACTCAGTACACCGGGAATAATGGCACATAAGACATGACTCATGATGTTGATCCCATAAACAGTGATTGGTGTAGGTAGGAAAATATTCATTCTCTCAGCAGATTGTCGAGCATCTCCATCCATGGTGATACCAGAATCTTTCTTTCCCTGGACACCTTAAATATTTGTCCTGTTCCTCTGACCTCCCTACAGGTGGGTTTATTATTCAACTTATCAACCCATGAAATGTGTTATTTTGTTTATAAAACAGCTATTTATTGTTTGGCTTTAAGTCATTTATTTCAAAGATGTATATCCCCCATTAGTAATAAAGCTCAACCTTTCAGAGTAACCCATGGAGGTATAATGGATAGTCACAGGGTTGGAATATTCTTTGACTAATCAAATGTTGCTGTTCCTCCCAATGGGAGTTCAGTGTCTAGCTTCCATTTGTGCCTTTGAAAATCTCCCCCTAAAAATGCGTTGATACGTTCCTAATATTCCTTTTCCCAGGAAGTAACTGCAGTAGTGCTGACAAGGATGATATACAACCACAAGTGGGAAAGAACAATGTCTGCAGAATTGTGAATTGGAAGAGTTGGACAATAGAACATCTATCTATAAAGACCAAGTTCACACTCTGAAAAGGTTTCAGAACCCTACTTTTTCAAAGTAAAAATCCGTTTTAAATATAGGCAAAATAAAAATATGCCTCATTGGCTGGAGGTTTGTGAACAGAGTTCTGCTGGTGTAAATCAGAATAGTGTAATTGAAGTTGAGAATTAAATTTTTTATACCTGCACCGTTAGCCTTTTATCGGCTCAGCATTGAAATCAATGGAGTAACCCTGATTTACACCAGTTGAGGACCTGGTCCCTTACATTTTGGAACTAGATACTTAAATTTTGTTCATTCAAGAGGGATATGGATAATTTGTATGCAAAAAAACAAACCAACCAAAAAACACTTTCTCATATTACTAATATGCCTTCTGAATCCTTGTACTTCCATTTAGCACATAATATATGCTGCATGATTTTGGCAAGCATTGGCGACCTGGTTGTCACTTTTACCTTGTTGCATTTAGTAATACTTCCTTCTCTCAATTGCTCGCTCTAGGCTGTTGGTTTTTTTTGTTTTGTTTTTTTGTTTTTGTTTTTTTACACTAATCAAAAGAGATTTCATTCTATCATGTAAAAGTCAAAGATTATGAGGGCTGGAAATACATATTGTTGATCTTGCAAACAGCACAATCATTTCACACCTGGGAGAGAGGTAAAGGATGAGTTTTCATTTATTCCTTTCCTTTTGCAGATAATTCTGAGTTGGATAGTGATTGAATTTGACTTAAAGGCTTTAAAAAAAAAAGAGGTTTGTATGTGTCCTCTGAATTGAGTATATTTAGCTGTAAATGAAATATCCAATACTGTGGTAAAGAGTTAAACTCACTTGCAAAAGAAAGTCAGGGATCAAGTCCTTGTTACTGCATAGGGAGAAAGTTTCTGAAATGTCTCTGTAAAACTTCCATGTGAGAACAGAAATGTTCTGTGACATTTCATAATAGGCAGGTGTAACCCAAATTTTCTTCAGTTTGACACAATATACTATGTGTTATTACATAGGAAACTGCTGTATATGATAGTATCTTTACTGGGAATATTCAGTCATTGTTTTATGGGAGCACTATCAAGCTGAGGTGACCAGAAGTTGAATTGTATAATATTCTGTTTCATGACTAATGATGGTGAACCTCAGAAATTCCCAGTTCAGCATTAGTTCTCCGAAGCATCCAAGTCAAAATTTTCTATACTACATATGTGCAAAATCATGCTAAAATATATGCACATATAATTTGTGTATGCATGTACTACACCTGTGTGTAATCATGATAATTGGGCACAAAAATAACCAGACAGCTAACCTATCATTTGTGTGCCCAGTTATTAAAACCGGGCAGATTATGTATGTGCACTTTTGGCACATGCAATTATTGGTACTTAATTTTGGAAATGGGCGTTTGTAATTTCAGGAGGCAGATCCTTGGCTGGAATAAATTGTCATAACTCCATTGAGCTTTGTACGCCAACAGGATCTGCTCCCAGATGTTTAGCCTGAACTTCTTGGGTGTACAGTCTCACAAAACCAGGCTCTCTCAAAAGATTTCTAGTGCTTCCAGTACTACTCTCAATGAGAAATATCAATAGATGTTCATTTGCTGCATTTGGAAATTTAAACTATCAGTTCACAGATCCCTAGCCATGAGTACTATGCTCAGTATCATCAAGAAAGTTATGACTGATCGACTTCTAGCAATTAAGGCATGGAGGGAAGTTCTGAATATTATCCAAGAAGCAGTGCACCACATTTTGTTAATAAACCCTGTTTTTTCTTAAATTGGAATGTATTCTCAATTATCAAAAATGCATATGATTAAACATTTTTCTTCTTCTACCCTTTTTGTTTTACATTTGGAAAATAAACATCTACTTTGTGCCTGTTTGTCCTATTAGTGCTTTGCTATTTCCAAGATCCTTTGTTTTACATATACACACACACACACACACACACACACACACACACACACAAAGTAGTCAAAATGTATGGAAATAAAATCAGAAACAGAAATTACTGATGCTCACTGAAAGTTACTGCTGAATATGGATCAAATCTTGCAGTCCCTAAACACTCAGAACTCTTGAAATCTTTGGATGTTTTCCTTGAATAAAGAATGAGTAAAGACTGCAGGATACAATGTATGGCTTATTATATTTCTCTGGTGGTTTTTGTTTTATCTTGCTTTTACTAAAGCTCCTGGTTTTTACCTCACAGATTAATTTACTTAGCTCCAATAATTAAAGGACTTGCCATCTTGGATTGATGTAATTGAAATACTTCCTCAGCATTTATAGTGTTTCTCCGCCCATCAACTTTGAAATTAGTTGTTAATTAGGACATTTATAAACACATCTCCTGCTGCCCTTAGAAAACAAAATAAAATACTTCCAAACACACTTTCTGGTGAATTTTACTTAGTTTTCCCCAGGTTTTTTATCTCCAATGGTGTGGCTGACAAGCATTAAAAAAGTAGCAGATGAGCAAGGACATGTGTGGAAGAGAACAACATATACTTAATGAAAAAGGATTCTTCTTGCAACTAGTTTAATCATTTGCATTTGTGCAAAGTGGGTGTAAAACCAGGGCCAGGCTTAGGGAAAATGGTGCTCTGGGCAAACTTATATTTTGGCACCCTGCCCTATCCCCACTGCTCCTGGTTCCCTGGATGCCCCATCACCGCGGCCCCACACGGGCTCTACCCCCCATGCTTAATTTGTAATGAAAGAGGTGTCAGGGCTCAGTCCCAGCAAGCCCTGGCACAAATTAAGCACTGGCTGGGCAGCTGGAGAGTGGCGGCTGCTGGCCAGGCTCCTAGCTCTGAAGGCAGCGCTGCCTCCAGCAGCACCGCAGAAGGAAGGGTGGCAATACCATACCATGCCATCCTTACTTCTGCATTGCTCCTGGCAGTGGCACTACCTTCAGAGCTGGGCTACTGCCCAGCAGCCACCACTCTCCAGCTGCACAGGGAGGAGTTCTGAGCCCGGGGACTACCCTAGCCATACACCCCTGACCATCGTGCCCACAGGAAGGGGGGATTCAGGGGCTGGGACGAATCCTGCTGCTTGTGCCTCCCAGCCTGGCTGGCAGCATTGCCAGCCCCCCCCTGCCCGACTGGCTAGGCAGAGCTCCAGCCCCAGGCTCACCCAAATTCATCCCCACTCTGGCAGTCCAGGCCTGCCAGCTTGTGGCAAATGCCCTGGGCAGTCACCCACCCCTAAGGCCAACCTTGTGTAAAACACTATCAAAAGGGAATGGAAGTATTTTACACCCAGTTTGCACTGGTGAAAATTACTCCAGAAGGTCTTTCTTATATTAAATGTGCTGGAGAATTACCATTTCCAGAAGAAACAATGAGGAGTAGTTGTGGCACCTTAGAGACTAACAATAAGCTTTAGTGGGCTAAGTGCATCTGAAGAAGTGGGTTTTAGTCCACGAAAGCTTATGCCCAAATAAATTTGTTAGTCTCTAACGTGCTGATACAGACTAACATAGCTACCACTCTGAAACCCATTTCCAGAAGCTTCTTCATGTTACTGTTCATGTTCTTCATGTCAGAGAATTGTTGGCCTAATATGAACCTGTTTTGACCAGTTGAATTGAGTTTGACAATCCATGGCACTCAACTATATGGAGAGGGATTCTCCACCTGGCCAGGTCCCTGTATGCTGCTGCAGTAGCAGAAAGGGACCGGAAAATCCTTTTAGCTGGCTAATGAAGAATTCCCCTAGTGCGAGCACTGCATAGTGATGCCACAACTATTTGAAAGTTATAGGGGCATACCATGGGTGAATTGGGAGGGACATAAAAAGACGTGGGGTTGCAGAACATAACACTAAGTAAATTCTGGCCATACTGGCAGCCAGGGACACACTGATGTAACTTAGGCATTCTCCCAGAGACTTACTTTCACCAAACCTTAGAACTGTCCAAAATCAGTAGAATGGCTCAAAGCCACCTTAACTCCTCTCTCCCCTGGGCTGTACAATCACACTTATCAAGTATATGCAGGCTGGATTTTCTGATATACCCTTTGAGCTTGATTCTGATCTCACTTACTGACACAATGCAGGGGCAATAAGCAGTAAGTGAAGTGAATAGACTTGCAACAGTGTAAACAAAGTTTGAGTAAGATTGCGATGTATAGCACTAAGGTCTGAATGGACTGCATTAAAGGAGAAGTGACGGCGCAATGCAAAAATGTAGAATTCTGGTAACGATCCCAGCACTGACCCATCTAAAACCTGGCAAAGGCTAATGATATGAAAATCAAGATGAAATTGTTTATCTGCATGTCTCTAGTTTGTAATAAGAGACAAGCAAGTAATAGTTCACTCTATTATTGTAATAACAGTCTTATTCTCTTGTACCCGAGCAGATCAATGTAGTGTTGTGTGTAAATTACAGTTAGTGGTGGTTCCTTGAATGTAGGCTTTACTGACAGGAAAAACAACCATATATATATATATGACTCATCTCCCGCAGGAATGCCGAGTCATTTTTCCTGGTGCATATTGTACTCAACAGATGACTGAGAATTCTTCATTCTCAGGTTGTGGGAGATCAGCAACAGACATATTTGTTGGGAGTGAAGATGAAAATCTTATTTATCTGGATTGATGACCTGAATCCTCTTTCAAGTTTTCATTTTTACAGTGATGGCAAAGAACATAAAATATGTAATTCCATGAGAAGATAATAAGGAAAAAATAGGATGCTATCTCCTTTTCACTTGTTTCTTTCTTTTGTCATAAACTCATTGAGAAATGGCCCATCCAAAATATCTAGTGTATAATAGGTAATAAAATGAGTAATATTCCATACGATCATTGAGATGGGATGTGAAAAAGCGGGCTCTCTTCTTTACAAGGTACACATTCTAGCAAAAGTATGACAGTTTCTCATTTAAAAACTGCTAAGGCTGAAGTTGCCACTTCTGAAATGGAGTTATGCTCATTTTTTCCAGCAGTGAATTTGGCAGAGTGCATGCATACTGGTAAGGGCACATTTAAAATAAAAACAAACAACTCCCCTACCTTTCTTTTCCTATTAATTAGCCAAATTCTGCCTTCACTTGCCCCCATTTAAATCCAGAATAACTTCACTGAATTCCACAGAATATGCATACTCAGAATCATATATGTTTACTTTAGTGAGAAAAAAATATGATTATTTTTACTCGTGCTAGCATTATAGAATAGGTCTGTGGATTAAGACTGATTTTTTTTAACACAAACAACATGACATATTAAAGATTAAGATATGAAGCACTTATTTGAAAATATGAAGCTAAATATTTTGTTAAACTGTGAGATAGATGGTGCTGGACCTAGAACTGAGTCTGCAAAGCAAACACTAAGGATAGTTTTACAGTGCTTGTCATTATTTAACAAAGTACAAATCTGATAGTGGTTCCTTTATGCCATTCCAACTCCTGTAAATCATTTCTCCTTTGGAGACAATCACTCATTTATGATCATGCTGTGTACTTATGGTATTCTAGTAAAAGTTACTGGATAAGAGTCTGGATAATGATGTTTCATACTTAACAGCTTCAAGCTTTTATTTCTTTTAAGTAAATGCAGTGCTAATGTAAAGTGGTGGATTGACAAAGCAGACCTCCAATTTATGGAAAAATTTCACACAAAATATAAAATTTTCAAAGTTGTTTCTATTCTGAAGGATTCAATATTGAAGATTTTTGTTTGTTTCAAAAAAATCTGCAATTTTTTTGAACAAAATCAAATTTTTGAACGTTCTTTTTTTGGGATGGAGAGTTCCCCCTTTCTCCCACTATTTTCATATTGTGTAACTTTTCAAAATACTCCCAAAAGGAATGAGTGAGAAAGGAAGAAAGGAGAAGAAAGTGGGGGAAAAACACTCCCCAAAATTTCAAAATTAAAAGAAACCAAATTTCAGAATGTTCATTAAAATTGAACAATCAGCAACTTTTAGAAAACCTAATGCTTTTGAAAAAGACCATTTCTCATGAAAAATATGTTTGCATTGAAAAGTTTTGACCAGCTGTCTTATTTATCTACAGCATAGATGCAACATGAGCTTACTCACGCTACTTCACCAATGTGCTTTAACTGGTCTAAAGGGACCATATACTCTAGGGTTGGAAGAGTAGTTCAGTCATCATGTTCATTAAATCCCTGTCTTCTGTTAAATACTACCAGTTATGGTACTACCATGCTTGTTTAAAAATTTTCCAGCCAACTTCTCTTTTTCTTTTTAACAGAAATTTGTTTTTCACTACATGACATTTTCCTTGGAAAACTATGAATTTTCATCATTAATATGAAAATTGAAAAGGCTTTGGTTTGATTTTTTTGGAAAATTTTGACAACTTTTTTTTTTTTTTATTTTCCAAGGAAAAAAATCCCATTTTCTGATCGGTTCTAGTTTTTGGGAATGTGGACATATGATTTCTAGGAACTAGACTCAGACCAACAACTCACTTCACATAGAGTAAACAGCTGTTAAACAGTGGGCTTGTAATCGCTGTAGTGTTAGCTCGAGGTATAATTTGAGTGTTTCCCCTAACATGGCTCTTGATCTCACACACAAATCTTTAGGTAGAGTTAAGTGGTGGTTTAAACTCAAGCTAGCTGGCCCATCAGGGAGTAAGGGTTGAAGCTCAAGTACTGCTGACACTTCAATTACTAAGTTCAGAGGGTATGCAACTACAAGTTCCATCAAGTGCCAGGAGTCCCCCAATGCCTTTAGAGTCATTAAAGTCTGTTTAGTTGACATTTAGTAAGCAATATGAGTTTCTGTGTCTATTTTTACATGGGCTGAGAGCTTGGTGGCCATATTTTAAAAATAGAAAAAAATCATAAATATTCTGGCAATTAGAGTAGTCTTAATAATAACACACTGATCCCTCAACTCTCAAAGGCTTAAGAGGAAAGAGGTGTGATGGCCATTTTATCGTACTCATCCAACTTGAAGGAGATAGAGATGAAATTCCAAAAAAACAATTTCTCTAATCTTCACTCCAGTGGTTCAGGCAGATAACCCACTGAGGGACGCATAAATAGAAGAAGAAGAAATTGTCCTGGCAGACATCCAGGATATTAGGGGTTAGTTACCTGAATCCTAAATAGTTACATTTAGAAAGAAGAAGTTCCTGTCAAAAGCCCTACAGCTCTCGTTTTCTGCCTAACCCTGAAGGATTTCTATAAATGCTCAGTCTCCAGTGAAGAACTCTGTCCCTTTCTGTAGAGGGGGAAAATGGATCCCAGTAATAAAACGTTCATTATTATTTATATCAAATTAAAGAAGAAAAACAACAACGACTATCTTCTGGTCATCTGGTATATTATGTGTCTGAAATGTACTGTCTGTCCATTTTAGAATGCATGTCCCCTGAGTCAGGGACCATATCTTCCTCTATGTTTAGCACAGCACTGGCAGGTTTCAATAATAAATAATAATAATATAATTATAATTTTCATGATAATACCCTCACCCCAAATAGCACACACAGTATGGCAGGTCAAAAAGAAAATATGGGACAATGGCTCAGGCATCTGAGGATGCAGAGACAACAGGAGTGAGGAGATGAGAACAGGAAGGATTAATGGAAGAAATGAATCTGAAGGAGGAGTTTGAAAAAGAAGAAGGAAATGGAACTATCTCCTTCCTTTTGACCACCAACCAAGTGTGGGAGGCATCTTGAAACACAAATTGGAGAAAGGAGGTGAAGATCATAATAAGGAGAAACAAATTATGAAATTATGCCAGACCTTAAAAATCAGACCAGGGAGCTTAAACTTCATATTATAAATACACAGGAAGCCAGAAAAGGTATCTGAAGAGGGAAGTCACATGGCTAGAATGGCAGGACTGGAAGATGACCTTAGCATTAGTGTGTGTGTGGGGGGGGGGATGGTATCCTGTAAAAGAGATAAGATGATGGGAAGGCAGAAGATAACAGTATTTAAGACATGAGTTGACCAAAGCACTTACGAAGCTTTAGCAGTAGGGGTAGAGTAGGAAGGACTGATTTGGCATAATTACCAAGGAAGGGGTAACAGACCCACACACACTTTACAACAATGGACATGACAAATGTTAGCATAAAATGCGTTGGAAAGTTATTTCCCTGCTATAACATTTATTCTGTTGATTATTAATTCAGCTCTTGTGATTATAATGTAGCAGTGAAAGATGGAATAACATGTACATGGAGAAGATGATAAATTCAGGTCTAAAAGGAGAGATGGTCTCACCTACCTTCCCAGATAATTGATTATCATAACTGGAAATCCCTCTATGATCCACATAAGATGTATGGCACTCGGATGTGTATCTCCACACAGCTCATACATGTGCTATGTGCAAGAAATGAACTAGGAACATAGTAAGCAATATCATTTATGAAATATTCTGTCCTCTTCAGTAGGGCTAAAAATGAAGGCTTATTTGAGGAGTTCAGTTACCTTCTGAGAGAAATGCCATGGGAATTTTAATGGCCATTAAGACGCCCTACTGTAATGTGAAAGTTGGTCTAATGTATTGGCACTAATACAGTGCCTCTTCCCATCAGAGCAGAATTGGCTGTTACTGTTATAGTTGGATTATGTTCATTTTTCCCCCTCCTTTACAAATTTAAGCCTATGATGTTCTCATCAAGGGAAATGATGATAGAGTTACAGAAGGTATTGACGGTAATTAAATTTGCTCAGCAGAAATCAGTAAATAACCTACAGCATACCATTTCCTTTTTTTGTTTCATTCTGTAAGCTGCAGTACGTGTTGACTTCCAGGTACCGTTCAGCAAAAAGGAAAAGTGTACAGCAGGCTGATTGTTCCTAGTATTCTGCAATGAAAAATGATGAGCAGAAAGTCATCACAGGAAATCCCAGAAAAGAAACCAATTTCAAAATCGGTGCTTGTCCCCTACATTTTCACATCTGCTGAAAATAACTTCTACTCTGTTTCTTGCCCTAGTTGTAGGTCAACAAGAACAGCTGCCTTTTATTTCAAAGAAGGCTGATTGTTGAACTCAGCTCCAGATTGTGTTAATTCTATGTGATCTCTCTGCAATGAAGAAGCACACACACACTGCTGTCCATTCATGGGTGATTAGAGTCAATGGCATTAGAGCTTTCTATTGACGTGCTCCATCATCTACTTGTCACTGAACTAAACTGAGTTTTGCACTAGCCCTGGCTGGCCCTAAACCTCTGACTGAGAGAAGTTGAGCTTGAATGACAGGGGACGGATCACTCACTAATTGCTCTGTTCTGTTCATTCCCTCTGAAGCACTGGCACTGGCTACTGTTGAAATACAAGATATTAGGCTACATGGACACTGGTCTGCCCCAGTATGGCTGTTTTTATGTAGAACAAAACCTCCGAGGTTTCTTCTTTTCACTGTAAGACTCTAAGATCCCAAATTTGAAGAGCTTAGAGACCTTGTTCACCAGGTTCTTACAGCTCTAATTCGGTTATCTCCATGCTTTCATAGTCCTGGAATGGGTTATTGTTGCTTAACTTCACAATGTCATTAGAATGAAGCACCACTCTTCATTTTTCTAAATAATGCCATTTGACCAAGTATGTAGCTTAATCCAGCCTTCACTTTTGAACAGGTTTCCTCACAAGTGGCAATCTCTAACAAGGTCATGCTGAGAGATGACCCTATTGCATGCTACCTTGCACTATAATGAGGGCAATGTCTAATGACATTCAATCAAAAAACCAGAAAGTTTCATTAGTGAGGTTTGGGTCTGTAGCTCTTGCCTGTTTTATGGAGGTTGGAGCATTTTAAGCTAAAATTACTGATGATAATTTTTCCAGCCACATTGGCTTCATATTTCATACCATTCAACAGTATGTAGTGCTCTGAGCAGCCACTGGCCCTACCCCCGCCTTGATGAACAGCTCTGATGCCATTCAGTGGATTGGGGATGAGGATGATTCTGACTCCCTAACCCAAGCAGATTCAAGCATTTGATAAAAACAGTACTTGAGCTTTAGGGAATTAATCTGTATGCTCCCCAGTAAATATAAAAGGGAAAGCTGATAAAGTGCATTAGGGTGCTTAATTTATGCTAGTCTATTTGTCAAGTGACTGGTAGGCTGTGATCTGCACCATACATCAGAAATTAGAATTTGTCTTGACCGTATGTTTGCTAATCAATGTTTCCCTGACATCAGTACTATAGATTCTTGTGTCCTTTCCCTATCTCTGTCTCTCCTTTCCTTCTCTCATTTAGAGCTCACAAAAGCAACTGGATTGATAGCCTTGGAAATTGTAGCCCTCTGTCATCAGAAAAGGTGCATCATGGGCAGCAGCCATGAATTCTTACTGCATGAGCCACAACATCACTTCCCCATGCCCCTTCCCCCCCACACACACACTGCTAAGCCTAAAGCATATAAAAATGGGAGGGCAGTTCAGTCTTCCTGCCCATTGATGTGTGGGTTCTCTGCTGACGCTGTGGAGGAGAGTGCCAATTTTAGTGAGTTTTTGTGATGTTAATATCCAGCTACGAGGAGCCACACAAAGGCCAGCAGCTCATTGTCTACTACTTTTGGTTTTAAATTGAAAATTATTATTATTAGTGGCACTTGATTTGGTTTTGCTGCTCATAGCCAACATCATGAAAAAAGCCCAGATTTGATCAGCTAATTGAAATAATTACATAGCTGCTGTAGATAAAAAGTTGAATGCACACTATTAAACATGCAGCAATATTGTGAAATATCTGAGTCTAGCAATGATGTTTGTTTAATGGACCAGACTTTCATTTTGTTTCACTGTTTATGCACAAATATTTGACTTTTAATACAAAAGGATTTTCGGGGGAGAAAAATACTTTGGGGGAGAAATTGTTTGGAGCTGCTCAGTCTCATTCATATTTCACCCCTGACAAGCCCATTTGACTTTCAAAAACCACTTAGACAATGTAGGAGCCCCTACAGCTCCACACCAATGGCTCCTACTTGGAATGGAGCCTCCTTCTTCCTCCCAGTAATGATTTCCTGCTCTCAACAGAAGTCAGGACAGCAGCACCCTAACGTTTACCCCAGTAATTGGGGTATATCTGCATGCGTGAATGGGCTGGGGGCCTGTACTCTTCTCTCTCCCTAACACTCAGAATCCTGGGCTGGGATGGTGTTAGAATTATAGAATCTTAGGGTTAGAAGGGACCTCAAGGATCATCTAGTCTAAACCTCTGCCAAGATGCAAGATTTGTATTGTTGCACCCCTCCTCCCCCAACGTGGTGGGTCTTAGTACTTACACTTCATGTAGATGGAGCAGTTTTCACCTCCAGAAGTATAGCCTCAGACTGTCTGCAGACTCAGGCAGATGTCACTGCCTCTGTTACAGTCTGGTCATATTTTCAAGCTTTCCTTCATGACCATTAAGGTTGCAAACTTAGCTTTCATTTAAAAGGGGGGGGGGAGATTTTGAGGTCACCATGTGACTGCAGGAGCTAGGGCCCTAGTTATGGGCCCCTATGTCCTTCGCATTAATCTGGCCTTGGGACTACATGGAGAATATAGGATTTGCAAGTAAAGTTTATCCCATAAAGCTAGAAAATATGATGGAGCTAAGCAAACAAAATGATGATCTAAAAGCTAAAATATGAGTATCTCATAAAACCTTTAAAAGGTATCTCTTCAAAGCAAGGTGCAATGAATGTGCTCTATAAAAGATGCTTCTGCACATGCAAAGCAATTTAAGTGCTCATGCTTTCAGTTAGTTCAGCATGAAGTTACCCAATGTGTACAAGCAATGGCCAGACCATATTGCATACAGATCCTGCATACCTTTCACCCTTTTCTTTTATGCAAATGAATACATGCTCCATTGTACTGTTATGGAGAGAGCAACAAGACAGGCACATGAAAAGACAGTTGCAGAAAAAGACACCTACACAAAGACTGAGAAAGAATGAAACTTGTCTAGAAAGAAAGATAAGCTTACACATATTCATCTAGAGCTAAGTAAGTTGACATACAGTAATAATGATTAAATTCAACTATTTAAGTTGTCAATTTCAGTTGTCCGTAGCATAACCATACAGCTTACAACAACCCCCAGAAGTAGAAGGATCAGAACAGCTAGACAAAGACATCATAACTCATTTACAAACTTTGGGTCCAACACAGCAGCAACAGGCTCATTAATCATAGTGCCTCTGAGATACTAAACCCATGTAGACCTGTTTACTGGCTTGGAAGCTGAAGGATAGTACTTGGCACAGTCAATAGCATTGCAGTCCCACTGAAAATACCTATATGCTTTTGGTATTAAATGATTTCAGAAAGAGGCGGATGATTAATAAACATTGTCAACCAGCCAACCATAGGAAGATGCCTCACACACAATGCCTACAATTTATTACAGTCATACTGATAAATATGCTCACTCTTCTCGTACTTTAGTGAAAATAGAAACTAAGGGCCAAATCAACTCTGATCATTGCATTATCCCTAAGCACTGTTTGGCTTTGCAAACTGGAAGGGGATTCAAGACTCCCATGCTCTCCAATCTCAGGAGATCCACTGGCGATGAAGGGGATTGGCACAATAGCCCTTTGGCGCCAAAGCCTCATCACAGGAATTTCCTACAGGAGCTATGCCCCCAGATGTCCCTGTGTCACTCTCTGCTTTTGCTCTCCAAATCTTTGAGGGGCCACTGAGAAGTCTGCAAAGCATTAATCCCAGTGGATCTGTCTCAGCATAAATTTAAAATGTGTTGAGGGGACATTCCTGCAGACTGAATTCCCCGTAGTGCTGTATTGGCACTTGGGCAGGCACCAGGTTACCAGCACCTACAGGCATGAAGAGATTTCATAACTAAGGGGTTATGTTTTTTTAAATTATTTCAGTTTAGACAATAACCTGTCCAACCCATTCAAAAATGTTAATAGCCTATTTATAGTTCCTCCAGAAAGAGCTACTGGTGGCGATAGCTTATTGCTGCCCACATACATAGCATGGTATGGAATCTACATTTGCTCCATGAATATGTAAAATGTGGAGTTCTAATAGATTTATCGGGTTCCATTGAGATTTTCTTTGACCTATATAGGGTCAGTAGCTTTCACCAATTGGGGGGAAGTCCACAGATCTGCTTGCTCTGATAAGCATCTCCCACAGTTTTAGGAACTTCCACCACAGCAATAGTAGCCATGAGATTGCATGTGTGAGCAAAGCAATTGATACATCTACAGGGCACATCACTAATTGCCTTAACCATGTTGTCACTACTGACATTGACAAAGATGCTATCACTAAAGTGTCCATCTTCTAGCAACACCCACAGTTTCCTGCATTTGTGCATATGTTCAGGGATGTGTGGTCTTTGTTGAGGCAACCCACATTAAGGTTAGTGTTGTGTAAATGATAGTAGCACTGATCACAAAACTAGCAAAAGCACTGGATTGGGAAAAGACTATGTCAGAGGCACTGCAAGGACCACTGATCCAGTAGTTGTCAAAGATAGGAAGGCTTATAGAACTAATACTGGCCCATATATATTAGTGGAGCAGTGAATAAAACATCCAATAGTCTTACTGAGAAGTCTGGACATTTCAGAGTCTAAGCAGGCATGTTAAAGGGGCAGATAATCCTGTAGTCACCTAGAACCTGTGTCCATCCCCCAACTCTGGAAACAGCTGCAGACTCAGTATTATCTCCCAATTGAGTGTTTGACCTGCTGTGCAGCTGTAGATGAGGAATTTTTCATGAATTTTTTTTTCATAAAATGAATCTATGATTGCTACCATATTCCGGGTTTGCTTTCTATGTTGGATCTTGCCAGAAGTACAGCTCTTGCTACTATTAGCTGATACGACTGGAGGCCCCCCAAGTGTAACTAGCAATAAGCGAGTGGAACAAGGCAGGAAAGGAACAAAGTCAGGTTTTAGGGCTGCCACCATCACCACTTTCTTTACCCAGGAATAAAGCAGTCAGAGGTGGTAATTCTTCACGCTTGCTGTCAACTATCTGTGCCATTTAATGTGAGATAACTACGTTGAAGGTGTTCACTATAAACAAATTCTCAGAGCAGTTGCCAAGTAGAATATGCATCTACTCTAAGAATATTTCTATAAACTGTGCATGCATATTCTCCTCTACACTCTGCATGCACATATATTCTAGTATGGGACTAGTACAGGGGTCGGCAACATATGGCATGCGTGCCAAAGGCGGCACACGAGCTGATTTTCAGTGGCACTCACACTACCCAGGTCCTGGCCACTGGTCCAGGGGGGCTCTGCATTTTAATTTAATTTTAAATGAAACTTCTTAAACATTTTAAAAACCTTATTTACTTTACATATAACAATAGTTTAGTTATATATTATAGACTTATAGAAAGACCTTCTAAAAACGTTAAATTGTATTACTGGCACGTGAAACCTTAAATTAGAATGATTAAATGAAGACTCGGCACACCACTTCTGAAAGGTTGCCGACCCCTGGACTAGTATGATACAATCTTTAAAAGCTACTATATTCTACTACTAATTTTTAGAGCATAACTTTGTTATGGTTTTCTCCAGTGCCCTGTTGCCCTTTGTCAGCACTAGCTGCAGTTGCTACTGCTGGTGGTTGTTTGTTCTCTTATCAGTGGTGGTAGTGAGATTAGAGGATGTTAGCAGGGATTGCCTGTTTTGTTTTTTAAACTGAGGAAAAACATTTTGGAGTTTGCCAGTCCTCCTTTGCTTTCCTTGCTGGCTTCCTACTCCCCTTCCTTAGTGATGATATATTTTCCCTACCGTTATCACTGAGAAAACAGAAAAGCACTATTACATCACATCACTTTCATCAGACTGTACTTCTTCTACAGAACAGACATTATTTCTACTACTTCCACCCTTTTCTTACCACTCCTCATGAGCCACAACAACCTCATCAATCCAGTAGCAGCATATGTACAATAGAGAGTAATCCTGCATTGGCACACAGACTGGACAGGATGACCGGATAAGTCTTTTCAGTTCTAATTTCTAATAGAAGTTAAGACACAATTTGTGGTAAGAAGCAGAATACTGGGAGTGGCAACAGATAAAGGAGGACTAATAGCAACAGTGAGTACTAAGATACTTGGATTTTCAGTTTTGAAGGTACCACTGCTGCTTTCCACCACAGAAAAAATATGTCTAATAAGACTGTAGGGGTTTTTTTTTGGCAAGGGTAACAGGACTGTTGTGGGCCCCTTAAACATCCTGAATGTCTGCTGCCTCTCTATACCTATAATAAAGGCAGGGGGCACCCATAAGCCAACATCTTGCCTCGCATGCTATAGGAGTCATCTCCCCAGTCTAAAACTAACCAAATAATCATAATATGTAAAAGGAGGAATTATTTTTCAAATCAGTGCATAGACTCCAAGCTCTGAACTCAATTACAATGTAGCTGCTGTTTGCCACTGTGTTTTTGACTAAAGTGTATTATGATTATTCAATTATTTAAAAACACTTGGTCCTCTCTGGACCTAATCCCGGATAGCTGCACCTCTACACCCAGAACCCAGTATGTTAATACTGAAATTCTAGCCCAGGAAGCAGTCAGCCAACAGCTGCACTTGCAATGGTTCTGTCTCCTGTACCCTGGTTGGAGCCTTAACTGGTGTCTCTAATTGCCACAGCTGGGTGACTCAAAAGTTTGAAACTGTGAATCATGAGGAAGGTAGAGTGTCTCCAGACCAGCATGAAACAATCCCAAACCAAAAGTATTTGTGGAACTACAGAATTTGAAATACATGCAAATCTAAGGCAGCTCAACAGTCATCTAGATTTGGACTTGACAATGAGGAGTCATCACCCCACTGTCTAGTTTCTTACCTGACCCCCAACACGGTGGTGTCTGAACACCTTCCAGGCCAAACCAAAATATATTTCTTCCTTCCCTTCCAAGAAAAAGCAGGGCTCATGGGGCTTAGAGATAGGCAGTTCTTGAGGGTTTTTCTGGCAGGAAAAGGAGTTTTGTTTTCTTTATTCATTTCCCCTGCTGAACAGTATGTAAGTGAGGGAACTATTGCAGGAAAGCCGGGGAGAAAAGAGGAGTTTTCCATTTACCTTTCAATGTGACAAGGTTGGTGGTCACTTATGACTGGAGTGCTGAGTTGTGTACCTGCTTAAACCTCTCTAATTCAACTGTGTCAATACTACAGACACATACAGAGCAGCCTGGTGCTGTTTTATTCCTCACTCCCCAAACTATTGCCTGAAGAATTCAGCACAAGTCCCTGATACACCTGAAAATATGCTTTAAGATTGTTTGACTGTAATTAGCAGAGCACCCCCAATCTCCCTCACCAAGGGAAAAATTATTGCAAAATGATCTAGTTGTGATTGAGACCCATTGGCTGCAATGGCCTTGCAAGACATAGCTGTCTCTCTCTTACCATTATCCCAGCACTGGCACACATGAGAAACAACCAAATAGTCATAAATGAAAATAGAGACTCAAATAGACCCAACATTCAGGTTGCACATCTCAACTTTTAATATTGTATTTCTTAGAATGATTCCCTACTACTCTTCAGCTCCAAAAAGGTCTAGGACAGTGGTTGATAGCTTTTGGCAGCTTCACAGCAAAGCAATTTGGCTTTCTGGCTCTTGACAGCTATAAGGTTTAACACTGTGGCCTCAATTAACCAGCCCTAGAAATAAGATTTCTGCCTTGCACTTACATATCATACACTTAAACCCCAATTTCCTGCTGGCCTGCATGTGGGCAGGTTACTCTTCCTTTTTCAGAATTTATCATCATTATATTAAAGATAGCTTAATTCAGCTGCAGGTTCCTGGTAAAACTACTGCATACGCTACGTTCCATTCCGAATGTTTTCTAAGGATGGCAAAGGTTAGGTGTTGAAGAAACAACCCATAGCTTTGAGATTTAAAGGAATGAGATACAAAACACAAAACTAAAGTTTCCTAAGAGGACTCAAAAGGGCTTTTCACAGCCACATTCTTCCCTGTACTACCCAGATCAGCCCAAAGAACAACCAGAACAAAAACTCACTCTTCTTATAGTCCTTCTTAACAGGGTAATTCTCTCCACCTGAGCCAAGCTACATTTACCTCTCCGCTAGAGTGCTTGGCAAAAAGGAAAGACACCTGTATTAATTATTTTGCTCAGGGTTTGAGTATTAACCCTCTCCCTGCCAATCCCTAGAAAGATGGGCCTGTACAATCTGTCAGTTTCCTCTCTTCTTCTTTTCCTACAGTTAGGACCTGGTTTATATATTTTTATTATTTAGTATTCACTGGGCAGAAAACACAAACTAGAAATAGTAATGGCTGCTTAGCCATATGTTAAAGGAAAAAAACAATATGTTTCAGAAAGATGGTATTCACACTCAGAGAGCTTCCCTCCACTTGAAATGTTGCAGCGGTACCGCTGTAGGACTTTGATGTAGACACTACACGTTGGTGCCAATAGGAGGGGGTTCTTTATCGATGTAGGTAACCACCTCCCCGAGTGGCAACAGCTAGGTTAACAGAAGAATTCTTCCATTCTTCTGTCTACATTGAGTATTAGGTCAGTACAGCTACATCTCTCAGGGCTGTGGATTTTTCACACCCTTGAGAAGTAACTATACCAATGTAAGTTTCCAGTGTAGACCAGCCCTAAGTCTAGAAAGAGCCTTTAGCATATTCTGATTAAGCCTTATGAACTGTAAGCATAGATTTTTATTGGTAGTTGCTTGAACCAATATTGTAGGGTAACAATTATAGGAACATGTTGAACATGGGAACCAGATGGCTCAGGGGGTAGAAAGGCTGAATAAAATTATACCAGTATTTAGCTAGGCCTTGCAAGACCTACACAGAGTAGATATAGCTCATTTTCCCCAAATTATAGATCAGGAAACTGAGGCAGGGAGCAGTTGGATGCCTGAATTTCAAAAATGGCCTTTAATTGTGGGTGATTGCATTTGGGGGGGGGGGAGTAACCAACTCTAGATTCCTGGGACAACATTTTCACAGACACTGAGCACCCACAGCTCCAGTACAAATCAATTTCTACTCAACACCTTTGAAATGAGGTCCTAGGCAGCCAGAATGTTTTCTTAGAGTTTCACACCAACCAAGAGACTCCACTCCTCCAAAGTGATTGCTTTTCAGCGCCTACCTGCTAATCGTCACTCACTTTTTCCCTTCAGATAAATCAGCTCTTTTTGTCTAACATGAACTGCAGTAGTTCTTTGCATGAACTTCAGTAATTTGTGATCCTCCATGATACAAGTTAGAGTGATCTAGCTACAAAAATTGGCCCTATATCTTAGTGAAATGAGTCACAACCCTAATCTGTAACCAGAATATTTCATTTCAGCTGTGTCTTCAAACTGGAGATCTGCCCTGATCACAAACTTCAGAGCCAGATTTCAAATATCGTAAAGTTCAGGGATGTTGGAATGCAAGGTTTTGGTTCGGCCCTTTATAAGGATGGGTCCATTAAAGAAATCTTGTTAAAGATTCAGATTTGAATTTTTAACCTCCCCAAAATTCAGTGAAATTTGGATCTGGGGTTTTCACATGCTACAGATCTGATAATGGCACACTATTCAAAGACAGAGGCAGTTCTAGAAGCCGAGAAGAATTTTTGCCAGCATAACATTATCTTCCTCTCTAGAACAGTAGTTTTCACTCTGTGATCCATGGAGCACTTGCTAGTTGTCCGAAGTTAGTTGGCTGCTCACATGATGCCAGCTTTCCTTTTTGTTTCCAGCTGCTATGCCACATTACAAGACAGCTCAAAATACATGTAATACTTTTCCAGTATGAGTTTTCCATGGAACCAGTAGATGTAGTTGCACCAGGAATGTTATGTCAGTGCAAATGGGAGGGGAAGAGATGTGAGACATATCATTATGAAGTGGAGGGGAGATGTTCATGGGGGCCCCCTCAATTAACATGTAACCACTCAGTGAAAAAGTTTGAGACCCTTGCTCTAGAATGACTCTACACTTGAAGCCAGCAAAAAAAAAAAGAGTCATCCTTTTCCTATTTTCCAACACCTACACTACTGTAACTAAAATTTCAGAGATGTGTGTAAAAATACATTGACCTGTTGTTAGATAGTTGATACAAAGTCCTTTACGGATTTCTTACTCTGAATATATCTTGGAAACTGTGCTAATTGTGACTTTCAGAGAATGTAAGTGTCACACGACAGCAGCCATTTTGCTCCTAGTGCCATCTGAGGCAGAATTCTAAGCCATTATAATGCATTAGGGACAAATATCAGGAAATTCCTCATTCTTCTCCTTATTGATACAAAACATAAATGACTGGAAATCATTTGTGGTTGTTTTAAAACAAAGGGAGATGACAATAAATCATTTTGTTTCTTTTCTTGTACATTTCTGGGGAAGCACATTATCCCAGTTATCTTCATCTTTGAATTCTTAGTCATGGTAGTTTTATAGCCCCAAGGAAAGTCTGAATTACTTATTTCAAATTAACATTATACTCCAAAGCTTAGCTGTAAATGTTCATAATTTGCCTGTCAGAGGCTGTGAAAAGCACCCTTATGATTCCAGTCAAAGACTTCTTTTTGTTTGTGTTTAGAATGGTTTCTCCCAGTTTCAGTAATGTTTTTGCTAAATCACAAAGGGCGCGAAATAATACAATGTCACTTAATTAGAAATGTCATTATGAAAGGTAGTAGAATATACCATTTAAGACCCAACATATTGTAGATTGCTGCCAAGTACTAGCTCACGTGTGTATGTATACAGATATACATACACACATATATGATTATATACATGTACATAAGTAAATTACGTAATATAGCAGCAGGAGCTTCCAAACGAATGAGATGAGGTTATATTGTCTTAAGATACAACCATTTTTTTAACACCGCTATAACCTCCCTAAAGCAGTGCCTATCTCCCCTAGACAACTGGCAGCACCACCCAAACCTGTGGATGTCCAAACACGAGCTTCTCCTGTTTGTATTAAAGAACCAGCTCTCCTAGAATGGTCTAGCCACTAGGGAATGACCTTGTTTAAGTGTATGCAGAGTTGTTGTAGCCGTGTTGATCCCTATGTAAGTTTAAGTGCTCAATTATCTTATTTGTAAGCTGGATAAAAATAGTTACCCACTCCTTAAGACTTGGCTTATAATAAGGATTGCAAAGGGCACAAAAATCTTAATCAGTGTCAGTGGAAGAGCTCGGACTGTCACTCATAGTCTTTGAGTTTCGAGTTTAGGGCCCCATCTCCTATATTTGATGGCATTCTGTAGAGTGGTCATTACCTCCCTTCCCACCACCCTGCAGTAAAAAATATCAGTGTGTGTGTGTGTGTGTGTGTGTGTGTGTGTGTGTGTGTGTGTGTGTGTGTGTGTGTGTGTGTGTGAAGTAAAGCTTTTCACGAGATTGCCTGCAGCAAGGGATAAAATTGCAAGAGTTGGTAACACTGAAATATACACCCACATCCCTACCCCAAGTTGACGGTTGTTGGAATGCTGTACTTCAAACTACCCTACTGACTCTCATTATCCCAAGCACTGTAATGTTAAAATTGCTGATACTTTTAAAAAATACAGTAATGGCTAAAATTCTGATAAATTACAGTGGGTGTTATTTTTAATAATTTGGCATCATGGCTGCAGTCTTTTCACTAAAGTAGCAATTAAGTCATCACTGTTTCCTGGGCTATTCAAATTTATTGTGTCTGTTTTTATTGCTCATACCTTCAGAACTATTTTGCTGCACAACCTGACACCAAAGTCAGAAATCATGCAGGGAAAACTGGTAGAAAAAGAAAGGTCATTAATTGAAATGCTTATTTTTTTATTATGTTCCACTGATATTAACCCAGTTGCAAATGGCTGCACCTCTCAAACATTAGGTTTCCCCATGTAATTATCATTGCTGTAGTTATATGCCCAGTCAGACACATTGCTCATGTTGAACCAGGAAAAAGCACACAGATGTATCACCAGTTTCAGCTAGTTTTCAAGGGCACTTCAGCTGTGGATACCACATTTTAATTCTTGGTTTCCTTATGAACAATATTTATATACGATTGGCTTTTTGACATGCCACATCTCTTTTTTCATGGCTGCCCCTGTCCAGCTTCATAAATAACATTTTCTGCTAAGATAATAATAAGGTTTTGCAGGTCTGTTGCTCTTCTTATTCCATTGCTGCTGCTGCTCCCAATGTCAAAGCAAAATGCTTACAGCGGGTCAGCAAAGAGACATGAGCTGGGCTAGGGCTTTTAGTTTTAACATTGTTTCCATGGTGCGGCACATCCAAATGCTTCTTCAGTTTTAGTTTGCAATTTACAAAAGCCTCTCTGTTTATTTCAATATTTCCAGTGTTAACTAGAAAAATGGAAAGACCTACAAGGAGGCAGCATGGTCTAGAAAGCAGGACACAGGACTGAGTCAGGAAACCAGGATTTTCTTTCTTCACTCTATTACTGACTCATATGAGCTTGGACAAATCACTTAACCTCTCTGTACCGGAGTTTCCCCATCTAAAATAAGGGAACAATAACACATGATACAACCCTGTATGTGGGTAAGTACTGAGCACTCTGGCTCTGACCTGGCAACATATTTAAGCTATGAATAGTCCTGTTGACTTCAGTAGGTCTACTCATGCAATTTACAGTTAAGCACAGATCAAGTGCTTATAAATCCCTTTGATAAAGTGCACTATGTAAGCTCTAATTGCAGTTATTTTAATGATGATCATGGGGCTCAGACAAATTTTCAAAAATAAGGGCCTCTGAGTTGCACCCCCAAATTACATTCACATATAAAGAAACAAGAAATTGTGGTCACAAAGTGTAACTGCATTACGAGTGGATAGGTGGCTGTCTGAATATGCATAAATATTGTGGGTATCTGGTTATCCTTTTTTTTAATAATTTGGCCTAATGTGTTCCCATGTGTTTCCCCCCTCCAGAAAGAAATGGCAGGTGAGCCGCAGTCAAGGCTCTATAGATTCAGGATGGAATGCTCAGACGGAGTGCAGCAAGGGGTCAGTCACAGTGTCTTCTTTGACCAACTTGAACACTTTTCATAGGAAATTCCTGTCAGCATTGACAAAGCTCCTTACAGTATTAACTCCACTCTGCTTTCGACCCTTTTCCCTTAGAGAAGATGTGGGACATGGGCAGGGACACAATGAGAGTGTGACTCATAAATGAACAGTCCTCAAGTGAGGCAGAGAACTGAGGCATAGCACAGGAGTAGGAGTGAATGACTTTTTATCCACTGGAATTCCCTCTAGACTATGGGAGATTCACATGATTAGAGGGCCACAACTTTTACTCATCTGTGAGCTAACTAAATCCTTCCCACTTACAAGATGAGGTGCCAGGAACTATAGTCTATGTAATGTACAGAATTTCAAGTAAGTTTCCCTCCTATGAGTTTTCTCACAAGATGGGATGATTTGGCAACAGAAGGAATGAAACTATGGAAATTTTGGTTTGGTGCCCCAAATACTGTTGTATTGAGGGGAACAGGGCCAACATGGCCTTGTTCTCTTCTTCCCTTCCGCTCTTCCTCCCAAAATAAGAACACTGAAAATCCAGGAAAGGAAAGTTATTTACCTGTAGCTGTTCTTCAAGTGTTTGTCTGAATATATTTTCTACTCCTAGTGAGCACATGCCCCAGGCACTCAGACCAGAAATCAGTCTCTTGGCCAGCAGTTTCCATTGTGGCCACATATGTGCCCTCAGTGTCCTCGTGCTACTGGGCCAAAGGACATAAAGGGTGGCATGAGCACAATCGTCACTCGGTTCCTTCACCACTGCAGAATCCAGATATGTAATAGGATTCTGCAGTAGTGGGGAAGGAAGATGGGTCAAGGAAAATACATAGAGACAACACATCTTGAAGAACTTGAGTTGTTCTACAGGCAAGTAACTTTTCTTTCCTCTTTGACCATATGTCTAGTTTACCCTTAGTGACTCTCAAGTAGTGATTTGATATAAGGAGGAAATCAGACACTATCTTTGGTAGGAACTCGGGATGTGGCCTTAGTCACCTTATCAGTTTGGCAAAACCATATGTGGAGATCCTGCCATGGGTGCCTGTATCTCCCCAATTCTCCTAGTTGATGTAATTGCTACTAGAAAGGGGTTTTTCATAGATAAGTGTAATAGACAGCATGTTGCCAGGAGTTTGAATAGTGGCCCCATCAGACCTGCAAGCACCGCATTAAGGTCCCAGGGGTGGAGAAGTTCCTTTTTTGGTAAAGAAGCACTCATTAGGCCTCTGAGAAACCTCAACATAGTGGATTTGGAAAAGATTGTATAGTCTACAATAGGAGGGTGATATGCTTGGATGGCTGCCAGGTGTGCTTAATCAAAAGCCCAGAGTTCCTTAGAAACAATAAATAATTTAAAATAGTAGGTCTCTATATATCAGCTGAAACTGTTCACACCGAACTGTAAATCCCTTCCATTTAGCAACATAGAATTCTCCAGACAAACCTTTCCTACTATTTATCAAAATGTTCTGAACATCTGAAAAGCATGAGCTCTCTACTTCTGACATCATCAGAAGCTATGCCATGAGATGCAAGGAGGATGGGCTCAGATGAAGGAGGACTCCTTTGCTCTAGTATATCAAGTCTGGCATTACAGGTAAGGATCTTGGAGGATCAATGCCAGGTACCAAAACTGCCTCTGCCAAGTGAAAACTATCGAGGATTCTGGCAGCATCTCTTAAGGAGGAGTGGCATTGGAGGGTAAGCATACATCAGTGCAGGGGACCACTGAAAGAAGAACGCATCTGAAAGGATCCTGGGCTCTAAATCTCTCTGGAACAAAAAGTCTGACATTTCTTGTTCCACTCCATGGCAAACAGGTCTATTGACAGACAACTCCATTCCTTGAAAATTGCTTGAATTACAGAGTCCTTGATTGTCCACTTGTGATCTGATGAAAAATGTCTGCTCAAATTGTCCACCACAGAGCTCTGCACACCTGGAAGGTGAATTGCTGTGAGAGATACTTGAGGCTGAATGTACCAATTCCATAATCGAACCACCTCTGGGCGCAGTGGGGATGATCTCCCCTCTAGCCTCCAACCTCTATGTTTTATATAAGCAGGTGAGTCATGTGCACTGTCATGATTTGAATAGACAGTCTTTGAATCAGACGTAAGAATTTGATATGTGCCTTGAGAACCACTCTGAGTTCCAATATGTTTATATGTAAGTGAGTCTCCTTCTGAGTCTATCTGCATTATGCTTGATAGTGTAGATGTGCTCCCCATCCCAGAAGTGATACTTTTGTTACTACAGCTTTGTTTGGGAGGAGCAGTGCACACCTTGTTGGGGTCTTTCCACCAACTCAGGGAAGAGAGGACATCCTGTGGAACCTGTAGAGGCTCAGTGCATATGCTGATTTTAGCCAATCCTGCATGCGGTATAGGTGTAATCTGGCCATGTGTCTGAATAGATTTAGAGAAGTGCTTACTATATTCTGTGACTTTATAGTGAAGAGGAATGATGAGAATGGACATGGTTTCATATCTCTCCTGGGGCAGCAAAGCTCTAGCTGGAGTCTAAAACTATCCCTATGAACACTATTCATTGTTTAGGAATTAAAATGAACTTTTTTTTTTGGCTATCTCTTGGGCTGATGATCATGAACAACTGAAGAACTTTGTACCTCATGTACAGGAGACTTCCCCCTGACAAATCAGTCTTCCAGGTCTAGATTAACTGTTATACTTTTTCTTCTCAGGTGGACAGCAATTGCTGCTGAGTCCTTGGTAGACACCCTTGATACTATAGAGACAGCACAGGATAGAAAACTGTACTGAGAATGGTTTTGTATGGAAATATGGAAGTAGGTATTGTGCCAATCAAGAGCTGCAAACCAGTCTTTTGGATCTAGAGACAGTACTATGGAGGCTAATATGAGCATTCTGAATTTGAATTAGTGAATGGAGATATTGAGCCGCCTCGAATCCAGAATTGGATGCCATTCCCACTTCTTCTTGGATATGAGGAAATATTTAGAATAGAAGCCTTCCCCCCGCCCCGTATTGAGGTGGGACCTCTTCTATTGCTACCACAGACAGAAGTATTTCTGCTTCATGCTCTAATGGTCTCTCGTGAGAGGGGTCCCTGAACAACAGAGAGTTGAGGGGGAGGTGCAGAATTAAACTGTATGGAGTACCTACTTAGACAATCTCTCTGACTCAATCTGTTATCATCAAGTTCCATGACTCCCAGAAGAAATGGAAGTGTTTTCCAAATGGAGGGGAAGAAGGGACCATCAATCTGGTTATATTGTGAGTCCTGACGAATCCATCAAAATGATTCTTTGTTCGTGGATGCCAGTTGAGATATTGGGATGTTTGTTGCAGAAGGTCTTTTATTTTGGTAGCTTTGCCTTTTTCTAGGGGGCTCAGATGTCCTTTAATAAAAGAAAGTGTTTGATGCTGTTCTCTTTCTAGCGTGGGTATGCTTTCTTTTGGTTGCAGGTGTATGCACTCCACGGGAATCAGGCCCAGGAATCTTTCAAGGTATGATGAGCATTGTCAGTTTTAGAACAGAATAGATTTGCGCTCTCAACAGGAAGATTTTCCACTAGTGATTGAACTTCCCTTCAAATGCCTGAAATCAGAAGCCAAGATACCCGCCTCATAACTAGCTTATGTTTCCATATATCGGGAAGTAGCGGCAGCAGCATGTCACCCTGCTTGTAAGGATGTTGTACCAACTATCTATCCTTCCAAAACTAGGGATTTAAACTCCTCCCTGTTTTCTTGCGACATTATGTCAACAATATCCATCAATTTATTACAGTTTAGAAAATCATAACAGGGAAGTAGACCAGCTACTTTGATATTCTGAACTGTAAATTTGCAGAGGACTATCATTTATGATCAAATACACTAAGTTGTTTTGGCGCCTTTTTGTGTAGAGGTATCTTTGGCTGGCACTGTCTAGCCATTTCATTAGCTGACACAACCAGAGAGCTTGGGTTTGTGTAAAGGTATTCTAATCCAATAGAAGGCACATGCTTTCTTTTATCTGTTTTCTTTGAAGTTGGGGTGATTGTTTCAGGTATGGGCCAAATACTAATGGAAAGAGCCACCCATTCTGGCTTGTAGTATGGAGAACGTCCAGCAATTTTGTGAGGTCTCCTGCACCTCTTCTAGAGGAATCTGGAGAGACTCAGCTACCCATCTTAATAAATCCTGGAAGTTCTTGTAGTCATCTACATGAGATGGTGTGGAAAGAATCATGACATCATCCAGAGACAAGTGTGAGATAGCTATAGGTGCTTTTAAATTCTCAATATGTTACTGTTCCTCTTCTTCAGAAATGTCCTGCGTTGGTTCATAGAATCATAGAATCATATAATATCAGGGTTGGAAGGGACCTCAAGAGGTCATCTAGTCCAACCTCCTGCTCAAAGCAGGACCAATTCCCGACTAAATCATCCCAGCCAGGGCTTTGTCAAGCCTGACCTTAAAAACCTCTAAAGAGGAACTTGAGGCATGAACTGAGGCACTATAGACTTTTGCTTCTGGGCAGGCAAGGAAGATCTCTCTAGTAGGTGGTGCATGGGAAAGATGCCTTTGAAAAGGACCCCAGGAAGTTCAAAATGGCCATGATTGTACACTATAAGGATTAAAACCAGAGGCTCAAGTGGAAGAATACCATTTCATATGTATACGCTCCTAGCCCCTAGGGTGGGTCAGGGGAACTGTACCTGTAAGAGCCAGTTAGAGCCAGTTGTTATGTTATGCTCATTTTACACAATTCTGAACAGTTAGAACTCAAACACTGATTAAAGCAGACCTGAGTATGTTCCTTGATTCTGAGTGACTACTGAACACCACAATGTCCAGGTCTGTCTGGAATCCTACATTCCCTTTCCGACTCATAAATCTCATAAGAGGGGGCTCTTGAGGAATAAGAAGGGGATCCTTCCCCGCTGTATTGAAAGTCCGAGCATGAGCATTCTATCTCTAAGGAAGGGACTGCTGATGCAGGAGTTCTGGGTTGCAAGGTACGTCCAGCAGTCAGTGCCAGGAAGGAAGTCGGTACTGAAATAGAAAACAGTATGTGTATCAAAGGAATGCTCAACTCTATTGAAAGTAAACAAAACTCCAGCTCCTCCAAAATCTGGAGCTCCTTCAGTACAGTACTGTGTGATTCCCTGGTACCAAGATGGATGGTGCTGTGAATCTCTGTGCAGGAGTACAGCACATTGTGGCAGTGCCGATGTACCCTGTACCCATGTACTTGTACTGACAAAGTAATCAATGCCACAGAATGTATTGTAAGTGGTGCCAGAAGACTTGCACCAACCTCCAAAGTCCTAGCCTTGGTGCCAGAGGTAGTTAAAGACTTGCTACCCTGTTCACTTCAAGTTCCTACAGTACCCAATTTGGTCCATGAAGTCTCTTTGGAAAGGAAGTTAAAGACTGAGACTTTTTTTAGCAGAAGTTCTTGAGGGAGATTATCTTCTATCTTTATGGGAGGAATGATGCTCCTTTCCTTCTGAGAATTTAACAATAGTAGTTCTACTACAGTACTACTACTACTACTGATGCAGGAGAATTGGAAGATGGAGCTTAGGAATTAGTGGATATGGAAATCACAGAGGTACTTCTGGACTGAGTTGGGACTTACCCAGGGGAGGTCAACAGTGCCTAGATCGGGGCAGGCTGCATAGAGCAATCTAATAAAAACAATCTGAGATGTGCCTTTCTAATGTTTAATGTTGTTTTGGAAAAGGACTTGCATACTGAACATTCACTTGGGATATGGGGATATTCCACTAAGCTAAAAAAGCATATAGTGTGTCCATCATTAATAGGAATTGCCATCTCACAAAAGAGTCAGTATTTAAATCCAGAAGACATAGAATAGGACATCCTAAAATCCTGATACCAGCAGAAAATCACGGTGAGGGGAAAATCAACAAGGGGGGAAGCTAAATAAACTTCCAAACAAATAAAAAGTGCCAGGAGGCAACTATTTAACTAACACTATCCTATACTAAAAGTCATATACATGAGAAATAACTGAGTGGCAGTTGGGTCTACACCGCCTTTTATGCCCTCAGTTCAGAACCATGAGGACACCCAAGGTTCATGCACAGCTACAACGGACACTGCTGGCCAAAAGACTTTGCTCTCAAGTGCATGGGGACCAAGACTGAAATACACATATGACAAGCACTTGGTAAAGAATTAATGGTATAGATGGAATCCCTTATATATTATTCGTGCACTCTGCTTATCGCAGTTGGTCTAAAAAAAGATTTAGATAGTTCTTTTTTACTGATTATGTTTTTTTTTTTGTTACAACATGATCATAGAATCATGGGAGGGACCTCGAGAGGTCATCTAGTCCAATCCCCTGCACTCAAGGCAGGACTGAGTATTATCTAGACAATCCCTGACAGGTGTTTGTCTAACCTGCTCTTAAAAATCCCCAATGGTGGAGATTCCACAACCTCCCTAGGCAACTTATTCCAGTGCTTAACCACTCTGACAGTTGGGAAGTTTTTCCTAATGTCCAACCTAAACCGCCCTTGCTGAAATGTAAGCCCTTTGTTTCTTGTCCTATCCATAGAGGTTAAGAAGAACAATTTTTATCCCTCCTCCTTGTAACAACCTTTTATTTACTTGAAACTGTTATGTCCCCTCTCAGTCTTCTCTTCTCCAGACTAAACAAACCCAATTTTCCAATCTTCTCTCATAGGTCATGTTTTCTAGACCTTTAATCATTTTTGTTGTTCTTCTCTGGACTTTCTCCAATTTGTCCACATCTTTCGTGAAACGTGGCACCCAGAACTGGACACAATACTCCAGTTGAGGCCTAATCAGCATGGAGTAGAGCCGAAACTTCTTGTGTCATGCTTACAATACTCCTGCTAATACATCCCAGAATGATGTTTGCTTTTTTTGCAACAGTGTTACACTGTTGACTCATATTTAGCTTGTGATCCACTATGACCCCCAGATCCCTTTGTGCAGTACTCCTTCCTAGGCAGTCATTTCCCATTTTGTATGTGTGCAATTGATTGTTCCTTCCTAAGTGGAGTACTTTGCATTTGTCTTTATTGAATTCCATCCTATTTACTTAAGACCATTTCTCCAGGTTGTCCACATCATTTTGAATTTTAATCCTATCCTCCAAAGCAATCCTATCCTTCCAGCTTGGCATCATCCACAAACTTTATAAGTGTACTCTCTATGCCATTATCTAAATCATTGATGAAGATATTGAACAGAACCAGACCCAGAACCGATCCCTGTGAGACCCCGCTCGTTATGCCCTTCCAGCATGACTGTGAACCACTGACAACTACTCTCTGGAATGATTTTCCAAACAGTTATGCACCCACCTTACAGATCATAGAATCATAGAATCACAGAATCATAGAATATCAGAGTTGGAAGGGACCTCAAGAGGTCATCTAGTCCAACCCCCTGCTCAAAGCAGGACCAATTCCCAGCTAAATCATCCCAGCCAGGGCTTTGTCAAGCCGGGCCTTAAAAACCTCCAAGGAAGGAGACTCCACCACCTCCCTAGGTAACGCATTCCAGTGTTTCACCACCCTCCTAGTGAAATAGTTTTTCCTGATATCCAACCTGGACCTCCCCCACTGCAACTTGAGACCATTGCTCCTTGTTCTGTCATCTGCCACCACTGAGAACAGCCGAGCTCCATCCTCTTTGGAACCCCCCTTCAGGTAGTTGAAGGCTGCTATCAAATCCCCCCTCATTCTTCTCTTCTGGAGACTAAACAATCCCAGTTCTCTCAGCCTCTCCTCATAAGTCATGTGCTCCAGACCCCTAATCATTTTTGTTGCCCTCCGCTGGACTCTTTCCAATTTTTCCACATCCTTCTTGTAGTGTGGGGCCCAAAACTGGACACAGTATTCCAGATGAGGCCTCACCAATGTCGAATAAAGGGGAACGATCACGTTCCTCGATCTGCTGGCAATGCCCCTACTTATACAGCCCAAAATGCCGTTAGCCTTCTTGGCAACAAGAGCACACTGTTGACTCATATCCAGCTTCTCGTCCACTGTGACCCCTAGGTCCTTTTCAGCAGAACTGCTACCTAGCCATTCGGTCCCTAGTCTGTAGCAGTGCATGGGATTCTTCCGTCCTAAGTGCAGGACTCTGCACTTGTCCTTGTTGAACCTCATCAGGTTTTTTTCTGCCCAATCCTCTAATTTGTCTAGGTCCCTCTGTATCCGATCCCTACCCTCTAGTGTATCTACCACGCCTCCTAGTTTAGTGTCATCTGCAAACTTGCTGAGAGTGCAGTCCACACCATCCTCCAGATCATTAATAAAGATATTAAACAAAACCGGCCCCAGGACCGACCCTTGGGGCACTCCACTTGAAACCGGCTGCCAACTAGACATGGAGCCATTGATCACTACCCGTTGAGCCCGACGATCTAGCCAGCTTTCTATCCACCTTACAGTCCATTCATCCAGCCCATACTTCTTTAACTTGGTGGCTAGAATACTGTGGGAAACCGTATCAAAAGCTTTGCTAAAGTCAAGAAATAACACATCCACTGCTTTCCCCTCATCCACAGAGCCAGTTATCTCATCATAGAAGGCAATTAGGTTAGTCAGGCACGACTTCCCCTTCGTGAATCCATGCTGACTGTTCCTGATCACTTTCCTCTCCTCTAAATGTTTCATAATTGATTCCTTGAGGACCTGCTCCATGATTTTTCCAGGGACTGAGGTGAGGCTGACTGGCCTGTAGTTCCCCGGATCCTCCTTCTTCCCTTTTTTAAAGATGGGCACTACATTAGCCTTTTTCCAGTCATCTGGGACCTCCCCCGATCGCCATGAGTTTTCAAAAATAATGGCTAATGGCTCTGCAATCTCACCTGCCAACTCTTTTAGCACCCTCGGATGTAGCGCATCCGGCCCCATGGACTTGTGCACGTCCAGTTTTTCTAAATAGTCCTGAACCACTTCTTTCTCCACAGAGGGTTGGTCACCTTCTCCCCATGCTGTACTGCCCAGTGCAGCAATCTGGGAGCTGACCTTGTGCGTGAAGACAGAGGCAAAAAAATCATTGAGTACATTAGCTTTTTCCACATCCTCTGTCACTAGGTTGCCTCCCTCATTCAGTAAGGGGCCCACACTTTCCTTGATTTTCTTCTTGTTGCTAACATACCTGAAGAAACCCTTCTTGTTACTCTTAACATCTCTTGCTAACTGCAACTCCAAGTGTGATTTGGCCTTCCTGATTTCACTCCTGCACGCCTGAGCAATATTTTTATACTCCTCCCTGGTCATTTGTCCAATCTTCCACTTCTTATAAGCCTCTTTTTTGCATTTAAGATCAGCAAGGATTTCACTGTTTAGCCAAGCTGGTCGCCTGCCATATTTACTATTCTTTCTACACATCGGGATGGTTTGTTCCTGCAACCTCAATAAGGATTCTTTAAAATACAGCCAGCTCTCCTGGACCCCTTTGCCCTTCATGTTATTCTCCCAGGGGATCCTGCCCATCTGTTCCCTGAGGGAGTCAAAGTCTGCTTTTCTGAAGTCCAGGGTCCGTATTCTGCTGCTCTCCTTTCTTCCTTGTGTCAGGATCCTGAACTCGACCATCTCATGGTCACTGCCTCCCAGGTTCCCATCCACTTTTGCTTCCCCTACTAGTTCTTCCCTGTTTGTGAGCAGCAGGTCAAGAAAAGCTTTGCCCCTAGTTGGTTCCTCCAGCACTTGCACCAGGAAATTGTCCCCTACACTTTCCAAAAATTTCCTGGATTGCCTGTGCACCGCTGTATTGCTCTCCCAGCAGATATCAGGGTGATTAAAGTCTCCCATGAGAACCAGGGCCTGTGATCTAGCAATTTCTGCTAGTTGCCAGAAGAAAGCCTCGTCCACCTCATCCCCCTGGTCTGGTGGTCTATAGCAGACTCCAACCACAACATCACCCTTGTTGCTCCCACTTCTCAACTTTATCCAGAGACTCTCAGGTTTTTCTGCAGTATCATACCGGAGCTCTGAGCAGTCATACTCCTCTCTTACATACAACGCAACTCCCCCACCTTTTCTGCCCTGCCTGTCCTTCCTGAACAGTTTATATCCATCCATGACAGTACTCCAGTCATGTGAGTTGTCCCACCAAGTCTCTGTTATTCCAATCACATCATAGTTCCCTGACTGTGCCAGGACTTCCAGTTCTCCCTGCTTGTTTCCCAGGCTTCTTGCATTTGTGTATAGGCACTTAAGATAACTCAATGATCGTCCCTCTTTCTCAGCATGAGACAGGAGTCCTCCCCTCTTGCGCTCTCCTGCTTGTGCTTCCTCCCAGGATCCCATTTCCCCACTTACCTCAGGGCTTTGGTCTCCTTCCCCCGGTGAACCTAGTTTAAAGCCCTCCTCACTAGGTTAGCCAGCCTGCTGGCGAAGATGCTCTTCCCTCTCTTCGTTAGGTGGAGCCCATCTCTGCCTAGCACTCCTTCTTCTTGGAACACCATCCCATGGTCGAAGAATCCAAAGCCTTCTCTCCGACACCACCTGCGTAGCCATTCGTTGACTTCCACGATTCGACGGTCTCTACCCCGGCCTTTTCCTTGCACAGGGAGGATGGACGAGAACACCACTTGCGCCTCAAACTCCTTTATCCTTCTTCCCAGAGCCACGTAGTCTGCAGTGATCCGCTCAAGGTCATTCTTGGCAGTATCATTGGTGCCCACGTGGAGAAGCAGGAAGGGGTAGCGATCTGAGGGCTTGATGAGTCTCGGCAGGCTCTCCGTCACATCGTGTATCCTAGCTCCTGGCAAGCAGCAGACCTCTCGGTTTTCCTGGTCAGGGCGGCAGATAGATGACTCAGTCCCCCTGAGGAGGGAGTCCCCGACCACCACCACCCTCCTCCTCCTCTTGGGAGTGGTGGTCGTGGAACCCCCATCCCTAGGACAGTGCATCTTTTGCCTTCCAATCGGTGGAGTCTCCTTCTGCTCCCTTCCCTCAGATGGGCCATCTAGTCCACTCTCCGCATTAGCACCTGTAGAGAGAACATGGAAACGATTCCTCACCTGTATCTCCATTGCTGGTGCATGGACGCTCCTCTTTCTTCTTCTGGAGGTCACATGCTGCCAAACCTCCTCACAATCCTTCTGTCCCTGCTCCGCCTGCTCTGAATCTTCAGAACATTGTGGCCGTAGAAGTATCTCCTGACGTCTGTCCAGGAAATCTTCATTTTCCCTTATGCAACGCAGAGTCGATACTTGTTTCTCCAGCCCTCGAACCTTCTCCTCCAGTATGGAGACCAGCTTGCACTTTGTACAGACAAAGTCGCTTCTGTCCTGCGGAAGAAAGACAAACATGGCACAACCTGTGCAGGTTACAACAGCTCCATCAGATGCTCCATCTAGGTTGTATTTCCTAGTTTGTTTATGAGATGGTCATGTGAGACAGTATCAAAAGCCTTACTAAAGTCAAGATATACCACATCTACCACTTCTCTTCTATCCACAAGGCTTGTTATCCTGTCAAAGAAAGCAATCAGGTTGTTTGACATGATTTGTTCTTGACAAATCCCTGCTGACTGTTACTTATCACCTCATTATCTTCTAGGTGTTTGCAAATTGATTGCTTAATTATTTGCTCCATTATCTTTCCGGGTACAGAAGTTAAGCTGACTGGTCTGTAATTCCCCGGGTTGTCCTTATTTCCCTTTTTATTTATGGGCACTATATTTTCCCTTTTCCAGTGTTCTGGAATGTCTCCCGTCTTCCATGACTTTTCAAAGATAATTGCTAACGGCTCAGATATCTCCTCACTCAACTCCTTGAGTATTCTAGAATGCATTTAATCAGGCCCTGGTAGTTTGAAGACATCTAACTTGTCTAAGTAATTTTTGACTTGTTCTTTTCCTATTTTAGACTCTGATCCTACCTCATTTTCACTGGCATTCACTATGTTAGACGTCCAAATGCCACCAACCTTCTTGGGGAAAACTGAAACAAAAAAGTTATTAAGCACCTTCGCCATTTCCACATTTTCTGTTATTGTCTTTCCCCGCCTCATTGAGTAATGGGCCTACTCTGTCCTTGGTCTTCCTCTTCTAATGTATTTCTAGTATGTTTTCTT
Organism: Trachemys scripta elegans; assembly: GCF_013100865.1. NCBI lineage: Eukaryota > Metazoa > Chordata > Testudines > Emydidae > Trachemys > Trachemys scripta. The sequence continues at coordinate 96,381,304 of NC_048303.1, read as the reverse complement.
GTTACCTTTTATGTCCCTAGCTAGTTTGATCTCATTTTGTGCCTTGGCTTTTCTAATTGTATCCCTACATACTTGTGTTATTTGTTTATATTCATTCTTTGTAATTTGATCAAGTTCCCACTTTTTGTAGGACTCTTTTTTGAGTTTTAGATAATTGAAGATCTCCTGGTTTAGCCAGGGTGCTCTTGCCATATCTATCCTACACAGTGGGATAGTTTGCTCTTGTGACCTTAATAATGTTTCTTTGAAAAGCTACCAACTGTCTTCAGTTGTTTTTCCCCTTAGACTTGCTTCCCATGGGATTTTACCTACCAACTCCCTGAGTTTGCTAAAGTCTGCCTTCTTGAATCCATTGTCTTGATTGTGCTGTTCTCCATCCTATCATTCTTTAGAATTATGAACTCTACCATTTCTTGATTGCTTTCACCCAAGTTGCCTTCCACTTTCAAATTCTCAACCAGTTCCTCCCTATTTGTTAAAATCAAATCTAGAACAGCCTCCTCCCTAGTAGCTTTGGTGTTGACTTACTGAGATATACTTACCTCTATATATTCATATTTTAAAATTAAAATGACCCATGTAGTATTTTCAGTAGTGATGTATGAAACTCAGAAAGCCTGGATGTTCAGTTAGCAGAAGTAGCCAAAATACTTGATGTTTATCCTGAGCCAGTTAGAAATATTTGTATGTTCAGACCTTCACTTCAGGGTCCACTCCATAGGAAATCAGTAGTGTCCAGTGGATCATACCCCAGACTGGGAGTCAGGAGTCAGCCAGGGGCTCCTGGATTTAAGTGCTTAGACTGCACTCATCACACTACTATTTGCCATAGACCCTTTCTATGACTTGACCCAAGTCACAGAGTCTCGTCTCTCAGCTCCTCAGTTTTCCCATCTGTAAATGGCAGATTTTGGAAGGAAGTCAAAAGCCCATTGTCCTCATCCAAATTGTAGTAGCAGTAACCACGGTAGAAGATACCCCGTTTACATGAGTCCAGCAGTTCTGCCGGTCTCTGATTGGGTCCTACTCTAGCCAATTAAAATGTCATGCACTCTGTGGCAAAATTTCTCCCAATGCATTATGTGCTCAAGAGTATTACAGATTTGAATTCTGTGGCATTTGGGGTACTACAGAGTGACTAATAGGGCAGTTGGGCCACAAAATGATCAAAGAGGAAGGTTGCTATGGAGGATGGATCTCAAGCAAGACCTATTGTGGAGTACAGGAAGGGTTGAAGGCCAGCAGGACCTTTTGGGGGGCTTCTGGGATGTACTGAAGGTGTAACAGTCATATAGGGAGTAGAGTCTTCCGATAGCATATTCTTATCTTTCCCTACCAAAATGGGGAGAGGGAAAGAGATGCAGGGAAACTGCACAGATGGATTTACACTGGAGTACATTCAGATTGGGTTTTGATTTGGCTTCAGAATGGGCAAAGGTGATTTGCTAATTGATTTTAACAAAGAAATAGTTTGTCCATCCCCGATTTTCAGCCACTCAGACAGAGTGAGTCTCCACTAGACTGAACGGCCTAGCAGTAAAGTAATAATATACAGCAGGCACCTAATTATGTAGCCCAAGTAACAACCGGTCCTTATTTTCATGTAAAAAATTGTGTTTTAAAAAATCCTAGCTGAAGGCTTTGCGGAAACAGTACACTGTCACATCAAAAACCAGTCACATCAGGTTTCCTGATCTTTGGTATAATACTAGACCCAGGAGACTGATCAGCTTTAAAAGAGAAACCTAGTATGCTGCAGGCAAAAAACATAATGCAGAGCAACACTAATTCACACTATCAAATGGAATAAGACAGCAATCCGTTCACTCCACCTTCTGTCTCTCTCTCCAACTCCCCCTCCCCCCCAAAATTTGCCTCACTAGCTAATGCAATTTCAGAGAATTATTATTATTTCCCTAAACAGCCGTTTAGATCAGAAAATTCCTGCAAGCACAAACAGAACATGACGTGTATCCTGAATCAATGTGAACGCGTTATGGGAATGTGCTTTGTTAGTCATCTCCGTCACAGGTGTGCTATAGTTCTTTTCTAACTACATGAGAGACTGTGGGTCTACCCCAGTGAGTCATTAAAGAGATTAAATATGCTGTCTTTGATTCCTCCAAATCCAACAAAAGAAACTCCAAACACCTGTAGGACATACACATGTTTCAGATAACATGTCCTATGGCATTACGGAGGCAGTCATCCAGGAAGCTCCATTCCTACAATGAAAGCAGTAATGTTTAGTGGATTTTTTTTCTTCCTCCCCCCCCCCCTTTCTCCTGGTGCAATCAACAGCCAAATTGATCTGACACTTCATCTGTACAGAAGGGTCCCTGGGGAGAAGGTATGTGTGCAGTATGTGGAGTGTGTTGGGGAAGGAGGGAGTTGCGGGGAAGGGAAGGTAAAGGGTTCAAAAGCAAAGTCATCAAAAATAATGAGGCTGTTGTTCCACCCACTTTCCACTGAGGCAAAGGAGCAAAGTGCCCTTTCAAACTGGGTGTCCCAGCTCCACAGCTGAAATAACTGGTCATAGAGAGCTGCAAGCAAATTGCTTTGACAAGGCTGTTACTGTTGTAAGAGTTCAAGGGTTTTGGACACTAGGTCAGCAGCTGCCAATCAAGCGGACCGAAAAAGCCGCTCGTTGAGCCTGTGATTTCTACCTAGGCCGCAATTATCCCTGACTATTCCTGTACCTCAGCAGCTCCTCTGATTAAACCTGCCTCCCTTTTACATCTCTTTCAGAGTGCGATTCACACACTAATTAGTTGCCGGCTCTCCACTGAGATGTCAGACCCTCAGTCAATTTATCTCTATTTCAGCCTGCTCAGAGTGACTTCCCCAGTTATCAAAATTTAATCATGCCTTCAAAAATGTTGAAAAGTGGTCATTAGAGGCAAAAGGCCACAGGATACAATATTCATTTTTCTCTATCTTCCAGTCATCCAGCTGGCATCTATAATGGATATCCTGGGGGCTGTGAGAACACGGTGATTTATGCAACCTCGCTCTTGCTCTCACTGTGGTGCACCAGGCTGCTTTAAAGAACAGGTTTTAACAAGGTCTGAGGTGGGAGGACATTAATCATGGCAGCATTGTATGAGAAAAAGGGTGCTGTGTAGTCAGAAGAACCCCCTACAGCAGGGCAGTTAGATTTTTTTTTACCACCTTCTCAGTGATAAAGGAGAGTTTGACAATTGATTAGACCTTTCTGTAACCTTGCAGTCCTGTGATGTGATGAGAGAGAAAGGCAGGGAGCGAGCAAGAGAGAATGATTCTCTCACTGACAGTTTTAAATGTTCAATAACTTTATGATTCTTGACTGAAACGGGCTATCAAAAATCAGTCCCAACTCAATACAGTCTAAAAAAGAAGATCATTCTTGAATACAAGCCCTTTCAGCTGCACATGTCAGAGCCAATCATTGGTACCAGCAGCCTGCAGTGACTCTCCTGCATACTATGTACCATACAGTGGAACCCTGATAAAAATCGTATTGGATAAGATCACGCCTAGATGCAAAGTTCCAAAGTAGGTTTCAACAAAATCAAGAGTGATTAAATGAAATTTGTTGACAATGGTGGGGAGGGGTGACTTACAATTATTTTTTCTTATTTTCTTTCACTCTAGAGGAATGATTTCCAAACTTAGTTGCATGCAACTAAGTGCATAAATTGATATGTGACAAATCAATGCAGCATACAAAAATAAGACATGGGAGGATGCCAGTCAAGTTTCTGCATATGCACATCAAGCATTTCCTGAAGTGCATGCAAATGTATGCACACAATTGTGTGTACCTAATTTTGAAAATCTGCCCTGTATCCATTTGTTTTTTCCCTTTCCAAAATAGAGGTGGATTGGATGTTTATGATGAGAGAGGCTAGTGTCAAGCACAGTGTGGGCAGGCACTGTGTAAAGCTTCTCTTATACTGCTCTGACAATGCAACTTAACCCTTCACTGCAATCCCCCAGCTCCTTCAGTCCTGGGCTTCTCCCACTACTGCATGTAATAATGGCCGTTTCCCATCCCCTTGTCCTGGGATCTCTCAAGCTTAAAATGCCTTCCTGAGCTCTTTCCCTCCCCTCCTCTCTGACACTTGAGGTGAGACACTGGGGTTAAATGTTCAGCGCAGTATGCAGGGATTGAGCCGAACAACTCATTAATGGCCCTGGGAGGAGGAGTGCGATTAAATCCTCACATCATGCTGAAAATTTTAACCCTGGATGGTATAAGAGACATTTCTTCCTCTCCACAGATGGAATCGAAATGAGAGGGGAGAGCAAATGCAAAAGTATCAGGCATGTACAGTGCGTTCTCCTCTTTACACAGGGCCATGGAAATTGCTATTCTGACACACACCAGTGGGTCAATCTAGTTCAGTATTATCTCTCTGACAGAGGCCAGTACCAGATGCTTCACAGGAAGGCACCATGTAGTGGGCAATCTTTACTGGTGACAGATTCTAATCTCAGCATCATAACAGTAATCTCATTCATACAGCTCAATAACAGAAACAGAAACAGCTTTAGCATCGTAGAAATGACAGAATGCAAAAGGCTTCTTAGGTCGTGCCCCAAGATCCAATGCAAGGTTGTTCCCAACAGTATATTCTCCAGGGAGAAAAAGAAGACTCAGTATTTATGATTCAACAATAAATTACAACCAAAAGTATTTAATAACTTTTCATTAGCTGGCTAACTTGTGTGTTGGCCTTCAATGGTCCATCAGGAAATAATAGAGAAGAACATTAAGCACTGGTAACTGTATATCAGGCCATTAACTCCTCTAGCTAAGCAAACCCAAGCAGGTCACTACAAACTAAGCCTGATACAATATACTCAGTGGTTCTCAACCTTTCTAGACTACTGTACCCCTTCCAGGAGTCTGAAGCCCCAGCCCTGCCACCCAGGGCAGAAGCATATAACTTAGCTTTGTGGGGCCCCCTGTGGCATGGGGCCCCAGGCAGCTGCCCTGCTTGCCACCCCCTAATGCTTGCCCTGACCTTATAACCCCTGCCCCAAAACCTGTCCTGCAACCCCCCAGAGATCACAACCTCCAGGTTGAGAAACATTGATCTAGACGAATTGACATACCCCCTGAAAGACTTCTGCATACCAGAGTACATTACCTCTGGTTGAGAACCACTGCTCTAGTCTGAAGTACCACAATGAAATACAGCAGAAACCATTTAGGGTCACTGTGACAGGGCACGACTCACCACAGCAGCGCCTCCTACTGCCTGTCTTGGGAATTAGCTCTGCACCCTCTTCTGGTGTGTCTTGCCCACCATCACCTCTGCTCCTGGACCCATGTCACTCCCAGGACCGCAGCATCCTCTTCATGACACTGCCCTCCAGCTGTGCCACACTCTGTGTTCTCCCCTTCCAGGGGATCTGTTATCTCCACCCAGCCACTTCCCTCAGTGGCAACTGCACTCCAATGTCCCGGGGCCACTTCCCATGCAGCTTCAGCACCCCCTTCTGCCCTTACCTCAGGGCCTCAGTCTGCAGCTCTCTCTAGCTCCCTAGTCCCTGCTTGCAATACTGAATTGTCCCAGGTGCTGGGCTTCTTCCCCCTGCTAGGAGCCTGGTCTTCTCCTCTCAAGTTCCAGTCAGCTACTGACCTCTGCTCTGTCTGCAGCCCTTCTTATATGGGCCTGCCAGGCCATGCTTGGCTACTCCTCTCAGCCCCTTTCTAATTAACTCCTCTTCTGCCAGTGAGGGGCAGCTGTCCCATCACAGTCACATTTTCAAAATGGAAACTGGAGATAAATATATAAAAGTGTATTTGCAAACAATTTTACGTGCCCTTCTGCCAGTATTTTGATTTCAACGGGATTATTCATATGAGTAAGGACTACTTGCAGGAGTAAAGTGTAACATAGAGGAGGGAGCTCCTGATCTTGCGCACACAGCATGTGCCACAGACTGCAAGACTCCTAATGTGATTGCACTTTTGTCCTGATTTTCAGTTACTAGCAATGTACAGCATTCATTGACTTCAGAGCTCAGCATCTTTGAAAACCAAGACAAATTTGTTCTTTGAAATGGAATTTCCCATCTTGTTTTGCAAGTTTGCTGTTTTCAATCATCATGTCTCATATGAGAGATCAAAAGCAGATTTTGCAGGCAGCACAAACCAAGGGAAATCTCACTTAGGAAGGGCAGTAAGATTTTAGGGGCAGAAAGGCGGAGTCCTGAACCTAAGCACCTGGACCTCAGAAAACCATTTGCTTGTTGAAGTTTCTTCCTTGTTCCCACTCAAGACCGGGATTATACATGAGGGAATGCATTATATATTTTCTGGGGCTGTCTCAAGGCAGAGCGGCTGCTGCAGTATATGAAGGACTAGAAACTAACTCATGGCCCTGGGAAGATTAACTGCACTAAAACAATGGACTGGTAGTTGTCAGTATTTTGGACAGCAGGTATTTTGTATCACCATCTTCCTATACTGTATGTCAACTTCATAAAAATAGGGACAGCACATGTACAATGGTAGAAGTACCATACATAAATTATGGTTTTCCTCCAGTTGCTATGTCTCCCTGGAATTGTGGACAAGCATGAAAGCTATAATTTTAATTAAAAGACACATCCAGATATTTGGCAGAGATTAGATGACTGTAAGAGCCATTCAGGCACAAACAATTTACCTGAAAAAGCAGAACTCATATAATAGTTATTTCAATTTTTATTATATATCAGTGATACACAGTGAGAGAAGAGGCCACAGAGATGCATGCAATAGAAATAAATGTCACAAAACTAAAAGGTAACAGGCTACATAGGGTTTTGTTTAATCTCTGTTTTTGATTACAAAGTAACAGAATGAAATAAAGCCAAGGGGTTAAATACAAAATGTGTTTAAGAATAGAAGAAAGAGTCTAAATTACATGGAGCAAACGAAGCAACAATAAACCAAATGCAGTATTGAAAAATTGCTCAATATATATAGATGACCAAAGATACAATTATCATTTCCCATTGCTTTATATGTGATGCAACCAGGTTGCCTCTTTGGCACCCCCTTGTGGCCTGGCAGAGCACAATTTGCCCAGTTGTGGGTCTCTTCTAGTAGGTCACTTTCTCTGTGAAGTCTGAGGTAGTGAAGCTTTGGCCAAGGCACACTTCAGTCCTACCCCTTCCAAGGTGTTAAGCTCCAAAGCAAATCAGGAACAACAACAAAACCCACTACTCAGAACAGGGTGATCCAACGAACCTTCAGTGGGACCCCCCCCCCCATTCTGTTCAGGGTTTGTTCTCCAAACTGTCCAATCTTCCGCTTATCCCCAAGGGTGTGGTCATCCCCTCTAACAGGGGCTCAGCTCACCCAGCCAGCAAACTAGCTCAGTGTCAGGGCTGCAGCCAGGTTTCTCCTCCATCAAGATAAACAGAGGTCTGCTGTTCTTCCTGGTCAGCCCTGAACTGGGCTAGGTCACCTCCTTTAACTCCCTTCTCTACACCTAGCATTTGCTGCAAATGTAGCAGGGGACAGGCAGGGCCGGCTCCAGGCACCAGCTTACCAAGCAGGTGCTTGGGGTGGCCACTTTGGAGAGGGGCGGCATGTCCAGCTGTTCGGCGGCAATTCGGCAGACAGTCCCTCACTCCTGCTGAGAGTCAAGGACCTCCCACCGAATTTCTGCCGCAGATCGCGATCGCGGCTTTTTGTTTGTTTGTTTTTTGTTTGGCTGCTTGGGGCGGCCAAAACCCTGGAGCCGGCCCTGGGGATAGGGAATTGGGTTCACAGGCTCTCATTAACCCTCTTGTTTCTGGTGTGAGGCCTATTTATGTATATATGTGGTAGGGATGGGGGGGAGTGTTTTTTCCTTGTTCCTATGCTATTGAAATGGAAAGTGTCAACTAAAAGTGAATGAATGAAAGTATCATACATATAAACCACCAACAGATATTTAGGGTTGGATCCTTCACTTTCTTTACTCAAGGAAAACTCCCATTGAAGTTTTCCTTGTATAAGGATCAGAACTAGGCCATGAATATTTTAAAAGGCTGCATTTTTCAGTTGGGAAATTCTTATCACTGGGCTCAATAATAAAATATGATAACTAACAATAACAGCAATTAGACATATTATAATAATGGTATTGAAAAAATGTACTCTCCAAAATAAAGAATAAATTACTAAAATAATGTACTGATTAAAAGGCAATTCAGTTAGAACTATGCCATTTCATATTGCAAAGGTCCATGTGAGTATATTCTTCACTTTTGAACAATGTGGGTTTTGCACCCCCAGAGTTTCCCTTTAAAATTCTGGTTCAAGCAAATCAAAAAGCTCAAAGAAAAACTTCTTAGAAACTACACATTTCAACCAGTTTTTGTCTAAACTTTGTGAAATTGAAAATTATTAAAAGGTTTTGACACAAAACCTGAAGGATTCAGAACCCTTCATGAAGCTTTTTATGAAACTCAGTTTTCAGTTTGTAACATAATATGAATTCAGAATTGTTGAGGTTTCAGGTGTCATTGCAAACATTGTACAACTCTGGTTGAACCTTATACTGTAGCTTACAACATAGATAACTCTACAGTAGTACTCATCAAACTGGGAATCTGTTAAAATAGTTGAAATTAAAACCATTTGAAATGGCACAACAGACTTTAGGTTTTATGTTTTGGACTAAAGTTTAGGAGAACACATTTAGGATACCCACCCCACGTCCATTCAAAAATACCTCTTTGGATTCTCAATGCATTTAGAAAGCGGAGTATTGTTTGTAAGTACGAACTGAAGTATATGCTTCATTTCTTGATTGTAAAATAGACATGACAACAGCCAATTAAATATCTTTTTGTATAAATATCTTAATTTCCTATTTTCCCTTGCACTGGGAAGACAGGGTGGTAAAGGTACAACATACAAGCACTACATGTCCAGAAAAACAACTGGATAATCTGAATATTACTTGCTGCAAGAAAGTATACACTTTCAAGATAGATAAAATAAGCCACATGTTCTAAAATAACCCATATATAGGAAAATTATGACCCCCGCTATATTTATACACATGGGTGCAGTTTTCATACACTATTATAGTCTCATATTATATATCTTTAAATCATGCTGCGAAAGTTTCTGCCTTCTCCTAATGCTGGCTCTAATTTAGGATGAACAACTACTCTCATAAAGAAAAACTGCTGCTGCTGCTGTTTATTAGGCTGCAGAAAGGTCTCGCTGACTAATGTCCCAGGATTAAATGAATGTGGAATAATAAGAGCTGATTTATTTGTGCTCCAGTAGGATAAAGCTGCCACTGATTTTACAAGAAACTATTCATCTGAGGGCTACTATAGCTAGTAAATTGCGGCTGTTGCCAAAATTAGTCTCCAGGCCTTTGTGTAATCTACAGTGTGAAGTACCAGCGTGGTAATAAAGCTATTGTGGGTAGTTGGTGTATTTAAAAGGTCCCACTTTTATCCCTGTCTTAGGGTATTCTAGAAGTCAACCTTCTGAGATTCCTGCTGGAAATTCTACAGGCCCTTGCCTGCAAGCTACATTTCTACCCTGGGAATCTAACAAGAGAATTAAAAATATATAGTTATCAATAAATACAACAGAAGAAATTGGTTGCCTATTTTTTGTTTTTTTCCTTCTCCGTAGAGTATAAAGTCACACTTTCCCTACCATTACAACATGTGCATAGGACTCTGTACCTATTGAAAAATTTAGTGAAGAGAGTGCAAAAGTGATCCCTCAGTGGAAGGGAAAAACCCAAATTCTTTTTTTTTTTTTTTAATTTCTTAAAAGACCTCAGATGCTAGGAGTCTGGATTGACAGCTCAAAATACAGTCAAAACATAATCAGTTCTACATCAATGGAAATGCAAGGTCAGAAACACTGAACTGTAAGGAGATCAGGACTTATCAGAGACCTTTAATAAGAAGAAATAGTGTAAAATTATATAGATATGAAATTAACAGCAAGAGTCGTTCACAATTGGTCACTGTGACTGACTGAATGTTGTTAGCATTCAATAGATATTTGGTGATCTATAAAATGCTTTGGTAGGTCTGATGGACAGCTCTCCATATACAAAAACCACAATCAAATCTGTCACTCTCAGCAGAGAGATCAAGGGAATTCTATTACCAGTTATATGCTTTTGCCCTGTGGGGCTGCTTCCTCTGGGTTAAAGGTTGGGGCACATTTGTAGAGAAAGCTTGCACTGCCAGTCCGGCGTCTGTTCTCTGAATAAAATACAGTAGATAACAGCAGTCTCTAGTGTTGTTAGTCTGGCAAACTTCATAAGTGCTAAATACACTTTAACAAGAATAAATGGATACACATTGTTCTTCATGAAATATACATTATGTTGTATGAGTAGCCTATTTCCTCCATGACTAGAAGACCCTGCTCATGATAATTCTATAGTGCTGGTAGTAAGTTATTTATTTAGAAATGTATATCAGCAACACGTATCACCTGGGAGCTTGATATTTAGTTACAGAGTTGATTCTAAAATAATAAAATACCAGTTAGGAAAGTATTTATCTCAAAGAAACAGAAAATCTTAAACCTCTACAGGTGAGAATTTTTTTTTCTTATGGGGAGTTTTTTCGGTTTATATTACCCCTTAACATTTTTGTTATCCAGTTTTAACAGGAACAAGAGAGTAAATAGAATCTATTGAGGCCTGCTAAAGAAATTCAGTTTGGGATTCTATAGATCAAGAGTGTTTGTTTGTTAATTATTCCCAGGCACTCACTAAGCCAGGCGACTCCCCTCCATCTCTGATGCTAGCTCAGGCTTGTGAGATAACATTTCTCACCTACAGTGAATTTCATTTCTTTGTGTTGTAACTACAGTTACAAATATTTTCCATATAATATATTGCACTTAGTTCTACAATTTTTGTTTTCAAATGAAAGGTTATCAGCCTTTTGTTTTTATATAATCCTTTTTAGTTGAATACTATGCCTTGCATCTTCAGTTATCCATCCTCAATTTTAGCCATAGTCTATCTGCACTGTATACTATAAACATTTCTCACAGCGTACCCTTAATGGCTCCAGAGAGAAATCCTACAGGGAAGAGCTATGCTCAGATTCAAGATAATGCTAGAGTTTTAAGTTCCTATTAAGGACTGTGTGAGCTATATACTTGGATGGCAGCACTATTGATAATTGTTGGAAACTTACCACAACTGCTAAGCTGTCCAGATCTGCACATTCTTCAGGCAGAACGGAAAAATTGCAAAAAAGCAGCATTTTCCCTGAGTTGTTGGGGACTTAAATTATAAAAAAGTGGAATCCTCATTTCAAAACCTATCTCCATTAAAAACAAAAAATCTAATCTAACTTTTGTAATAGCTCTATTTTACAATCCACCTTGCTATTTTTGATGGATCACTGACAATGGTGTTTCAGATGGTTGGGAAACAGTTTGATTGTCAACCTAACATTAATGAGACCTCTATTCAATACCTGTGTTTGTGAGGCACAAGAAAATGTTACCTATCTCTATCGTTTGTGTTGTCCTACAACCAGAAGTAAAAAGCAGACAAGTTTTTAAATAGCTTTCTATTAAAAGCTATCTAATAAAAGTTTTTGATAAAGTCCCCCACAACAGGCTTGTTAACTAGGGGTAGACTATCTTGTCAAGGAGTCAAGCCCAGTTAAGCAAAAAAAATTTGACTAAATGGTCAACCACAATGTGGAAAAAGATTAGCAGTGAGGTGCCCCAGGATGGCATTAATCTTGTAACAGAGAGTTACTGTGCTGATTGGGTATGTGTCCTACCCATAGACAGCCCCTAAAGGGTGTGACTTCTCCCAGGCAGGAAGGACCCCTGACTGAGGAAGTAATTTGGGGTATGTCTACGCTGTAGCCGGGGGTGTGCTTCCCAGCACAGATAGACAACTCAGGCTAGCCACCTGAGCTAACTCTGCTCAAGCTTGTGCACTTAAAATAGCAGCACAGCAGGGTAGCATGGATGGCAGGTCAAGTTAGCCACCTGAGTGGAGACCCCATCTGTCACTGGTGCTCCCCTGGCTACACTACTATTTTTAGCGCACTGGCTTGAGTAGAGCTAATGCGTATCTGTCTACCTGCACTGGGAAGCGCACTCCTGCTGCAGTACAGAGGCAGGCAGTATAGATGTAGGTGTGTGCTCCATGCCTCAGGGAAAGAGGGAAGCTGTTTATACCAACACCACCAGCACCAGGAAAGGAGCTGCCTCTGTACCCTCTTCTGGTAATAAAGAGATGTTTTTCTTTTATCAGAGACAAAACGAAGACTGGAGTTGGTAAAAGAATTTTAAATGTTGAAAAAGGAAAGGCTGGAATTTTAGCTCTCTTTTGGGGGGGGGGGGAAGAGTGGCACAAAACAATGTACCCACTTGTGAAGAGCTCCAGAAAGACCTAACAGAGATAGTTACTGTGATGACATAAGACATTCTACATAGGCAAGCAGGGATGGGAGTCTTTAAAAAAAAAAGTAAGAATCCCCTTAAATTTTCATCCATTATTAGAACCTAAGTCAAATGGGGCTTTTAGAAGGTTTGAAAAAAGTAGGCAAAGGAGCTGTTCTGATTGGGTGCAGGGCATGAAAGGGCAGAGCAGGTGTGGAAACTGTCTCAGCTGTTCCTTCCATCAGGTCCTCAGTCTTCTGCTGGTCTGAGCAATTGTTTTTGTTGATTATTTGTTGCATGACCCAACAGGTGATCCTTTGTGACCCACTTTTGCATCATTCCCCATTGACTCAGATTTGCTGGTCTAGTCAATGGATCAGAGTGGACATAAAGGGAAATATATTGTTACATTGCATTATGAAAAGGACAACAACATTTTTACTCAGCCTTTGGCTCATCTAGATTCCACACAAAGTACTCAGTGTCTTCAAGTCAACTGTATGCACCTTTGTGTTGCCTGATCGCTCCTCATAGCATGGTATTGTATAGTTGTCCAAGGCACTATTAGGAGAGAGACCCTTGTTCAATAGCTATTAGCCAGGATGGGCAGGGATGGTGTCCCTAGCCTCTGTTTGCCAGAAGCTGGGAATGAGTGGCAGGGGATGGAGCACTTGATGATTACCTGTTCTGTTCATTCCCTCTGAAGCACCTGGCATTGGCCACTGTCAGAAGACAGGATACTGGACTAGAAGGACCATTGGTCTGACTCAGTATGGCCGTTCTTATGGAGTTAACTTTCACCACTGCTCTGTCGACCTTTAGAAAGTAGTATAAGCATCACCTATTTTCTCAGGCTTTTGCCTGAAAGGGCAAGGGGGGAGGGGGGATATTTGATTTATCTTGGGTGAGCCTATTTAGAGCTGACACTTCAATCTTTTAAGCTTTTTAATTTTTAAATTATGTACATGAAGTCCATGGGAGCTTTACCCCAGTAAGGACTGAGTAAAAAGGGAGCAAGGACTTCAT
>NC_048303.1:96260650-96367692 GCF_013100865.1 Trachemys scripta elegans | reverse complement strand
AGGAGTACTTGTGGCACCTTAGAGACTAACAAATTTATTAAAGCATAGACTTTCGTGGACTACAGCCCACTTCTTCGGATGCATCCAAAGAAGTGGGCTGTAGTCCACGAAAGCTTATGCTCTAATAAATTTGTTAGTCTCTAAGGTGTAACAATGTCAACACCTTTTTGTGAAAATTTTCATTTGCAACAAAAGGCCATTTTTTGACCAACAAAAGTCATTCAAAAATTTCAACCTGCTCTGCAAAATAATTCTTAAACTGACTTTAGCCTTGTCTACACTGTCCTACAGTTCAGCCTTAGGGAGCGTGAATAGCAGTGTGCACCAAAGTGCTGTACTGTAACTGCCCCGTTTGGATGCTCTGAGCATGAGCTAAAAGAGTTCCTAGTTTGTATTAACACAATCCTCTTCAAACAGGATTCCAATATAGACATAGCCTTCATTAGCAACTAATCTGTAAACCTAGATCTTTTCATACATTCTAATATTCCATAAGGTAAAACTAAAAGTCCTGGGGGGCCTGCACTGGTGCAGGGCTCTAAATCACAATCTAACCAGCTCACTCTCATAATTCAGATTTAATAGTTAATTCTATGGCTGGGCCCTAGTCTAAACCCCAGATTCAAACAATTTGATTAAATTAAAATTTGAATCTGAATCAGAATCTTGTGGTCCAGATCCGGTGCTACAATCACACCTTCAATTGCAGTGTAGACATACCCTGAGTGGCTTACAAGTCACTGGCTTATAAGTCACTACATTGTATACACAAGTTCAAAAGATGGGGAGGTAAAGGAATAGTCTTTTTAGTATTGTCTTTAATAAATAACAAATGGATAATTCTGAATGGTCCTTCCAGGTCTCTTTACTATCTTCTCATACAGGGTTGTTACAACAGGCTGTCATCATTGCTATAGAAACATTTATTTTCTCCATTATTTTCCATGACACACCAGCTGGATGGCAACCCTATTTACAGTGGTGGAAGTGGAAGGGGGGGAAAAAATGGCCCCTCAGCTGGAGATGAGCCATTTTGTCTTTGATTTTTTTCAAGGATATTTGTGCAGATAAATGGAAGGGGTTTTGTATGTGCACTAAAAGGATATGTCCTCTTCTTAAGGCTTGTGTGTAACTCCAGTGTTTAACTATTGCACACAAGTAATAATAATTGTGATGGATGCATATACAACCCATTCTATTTTATTCAGATTTTTATGCTGTGCCCATTATCATGATAAATTAACACCTATTCTGGTGAGATGTCTGTATACTGCCTGTTATCTGCATGCACAAATGGAAACATATTCTATGTGTCATTTACCTGAGAAGTTAACTGTTCCCAGGTTCAGAGGCAGCAGAACTGGTGATGGTGGGATGTGTGTTTGTGTGGGGGGGGGGGAGCTAGTACCCCTGCAATGGAAATAATGTGTGAGCTTTGCCCACACGTAAGCTTCTGCCCACTGGATGTGGGGGGTGGGGGCGGAGGCAAGAGTGGGACCAAGAAGGATAGGAGTGGCTATTGCGGGGAGCTTGGGAGTAGACCAGGGAGCAGTAAGCAGGACTCAGAGGGGCTGATATAGGCTTGGAATAGAACCCCTGGGACCCTCCTTCCGAGCCTGGAACCAGCTCCCCCACACCTCACTGCCTCTGCCAAGTCTCAGTACCTCCTCTCACTACCCATCCTATCCCTCACCCCTATTCAAAGGGAACTTATGCGCCCCCCGCTGCCACCTAGGTCCAAATTCCAAAGAAACCCACCACAATAACATTCAACTTCAAAATAAGTTGAAATTAAAAGGGGTAAAATACCTGAAAAGTGCATGGAGACAATTTAAAAACACCATAATAAAGGTTCAAACTAAATGCATATACCATATAAAACAAATCAGTAAGAGGACAAAAAATGCTACCCTGGGTAAACAGAGTAAAAGAGGTTTTGCATTTGTAAAAGAGGTGGTTAGAGGCAAAAAGGGATCCTTTAGAAATTGGAAGTAAAACCCTACTGAGGAAAATATAAAGGTGCATCAACTCTGGTAAGTCAAGTATAAAATTATAATAAGGCAGGCCAAGAAAAGCTAGCTAAAAGAATACAAAAACGAATAGCAGCGTTTTAAGTACATCAGAAGCAGGATGCCTACCAAACAAGCAGTAGGGCCACTGGAGAATGAATGTCCTAAAGGGGCACTCATGGAAGGCAAGACCATTACAGAGAAGCTAAATAAACTCTTTGAATCAGTCTTCACTGCAGAGGATATAGGGGCGATCCCCACACCCAAGCCATTCTTTTTAGGTGACAGAGCTGAGGAACTGTCCCAGATTGAGGAGGTTTGGAACAAACTATAAATTAAATAGTAATCAATCACCAGGATGAGATACTCTCCATGCAAGAGTTCTGAAGGAACTCAAATATGAAATTGCAGAGCTAGTAACTTGGTATGTAACCTATCACTTAAATCAGCCTCTGGACCAGTTGGCTGGAGGGTAGCAAATGCAACGTTGATTTTTAAAAAGGGCCCCAGAGGCAATCCTGGCTGTTACAGGCCGATAAGCCTGACTTCCATACCAATCAAATTGCTTGAAACTATAGTAAATAACATCATTATCAGACACGCAGATTAACAGGATATTCTGGGAAAGAGTCAACACAGCTTTTGTAAAGGGAAATCATGCCTCACCAATGTATTCGAATTCTTTGAGGGAGTCAACAAGCATGTGGACAAGGGTGATCCAGTTCATATAGTGTACTTAGACTTTCAGAAAGCCTTTAACCAGGTCCCTCACCAAAGGCTCTTAAGCAAACTAAGCTGACATAGGATAAGAGGAAAGTCCTCTCATGGATCAGTAACTGGTTAAAACGATAAGAAATAATGGGTAGGAATAAATGGCCATTTTTCACAATGAAGAGGGGTGAATAGCGGGGTCCCCTAAGGATTTCTACAGGGACCTCAGAAGTTCAATATATTCATAAATGATCTGGAAAAAGGGGTGAATACTGAAGTGTCAAAATTTGTAGATGATACAAAATTACTCAAGTTAATAAAGTCCAAAGCTGACTGTGAAAAGTTACAGATGGATCCTGCTAGACTGGGTGACAATGTCAGATGAAATTCAGTGTTGATAAATGCAAAGTAATGCACATGGGAAAACATAATCCCAACTATACATACAATATGATGGGTTCTATATTAGCTGTTATCACTCAAGAAAGAGATCTTGAAGTCATTGTGGTATTTCTCTGAAAATATTCACTCAATGTACAGTGGCAGTCAAATAAGCGAACAGAATGTTAGAAGCCATTAGAAAAGGGATAGATAATAAAACAGAAAATATCATAATGCCACTATATAAATCCATGGTACTCCCACACCTGGAATACTGTGTGCAGTTCTAGTTACCACATCTCAAAAAATATATTAGAATTGGAAAAGTACAGAGAAGGGCAACAAAAATGATTCTGGGCATGGAATAGCTTCCATATGAGCTGAAATTAAAAAGAGTGGGACTATTCATCTTGGAAAAGAGAAGATGAACGAGGGAGATGATAGAGGTCTATAAAATCATGAATGGTTTGGAGAAAGTGAATAAGGAAGCATTATTTATGCCTTTACATAACACAAGAACCAGGAGTCACCCGATGAAATTAATGGGCAGCAAGTTTAAAACAAAGGCCTGGTCTACACTAGGAGGTTATGTTGAATTTAGCAGCGTTAAATCGAATTAACCCTGCACCCGTCCACACAACGAAGCTATTTAGTTCGACATAGAGGTCTCTTAAATTCGATTTCTGTACTCCTCCCCAACGAGGAGAGCAGTGCTAAATTCGACATGGCCATGTCGAATTAGGGTAGGTGTGGATGGAAATCGATGCTAATAGCTCTGGGAGCTATCCCACAGTGCACCACTCTGTTGACGCTCTGGACAGCGGTCCGAGCTCGGATGCTCTGACCAGCCACACAGGAAAAGCCCCGGGAAAATTTGAATTCCTTTTCCTGTCTGGGCAGTTTGAATCCCATTTCCTGTTTGGACATCGTGGCGAGCTCAGCAGCACTGGCAACGATGCAAAGTTCTCCAGCAGAGGTGACCATGCCATCTCAGAATAGAAAGAGGGCCCCAGCATGGACTGATCGGGAAGTCTTGGATCTGATCACTCTGTGGGGTGATGAGTCCGTGCTTTCGGAGCTGTGATCTAAAAGACGGAATGCAAAGATCTACAAGAAGATCTCAAAAGCCATGACAGAGAGAGGATACAGTCGGGATGCAACGCAGTGCCGCGTGAAAATCAAGGAGCTGAGACAAGCGTACCAGAAGACCAAAGAGTCAAACGGACGCTCCGGATCCCAGCCGCAGACATGCCATTTCTACGAGGCACTGAATTCCATTCTAGGTGCGGCCGCCACCACTACCCCACCACTGACCATGGACTCTGAGGATGGGATATTGTCGACGGCCACTTCCTCGGAGATGTTAGCAGACGGGGAAGATGAGGAAGGTGAGGAGGAGGACAAGGCAGTCGACAGCGCTTACAACGCTGATTTCCCAGACCACCAGGATCTCTTCATCACCCTCACAGAGATCCCTTACCAACCGTCCCCAGGCGTTAACCCGGACCCTGAATCAGGGGAAGGCTCAGTCGGTAAGTGTTTTAAACATGTAAACATTTATTTTGAACAGAACAGGAATATTAATAATGGGTTTTTCATGATTAGTTTGCCCTAGGCGCTCTACTTTTTAGTCCTTGCCAGTGCAGCTACTGGAAAAGAAGGTCTATATGTCCGGGGATAGAGCTGAAATCCTCATGGGACATCTCCACGAAGCTCTCCTGGAGGTAATTGGAAAGCCTTTGCATGAGGTTCCTGGGGAGAGTGGCCTTATTGTGTCCTCCATGGTAGGAAACTTTTCCTCGCCAGGCTACATCAAGTACTCTGGGATCATTGCCTTGCAGAGCATGGCGGCATACGGCCCTGGTTTTTGCTGGCTTTCACGCAGCATGCGTTCTTTCTCGGTCTCAGAAATTCTCAGCAGAGTGATGTCGCTCATGGTGACCTGCTTAGAATTAGGGGAATGTTACTATTGGGACTGCTTGCCTGTTCCTTTACAGAACTGTCACCGGCGGTTTACAGCCATGCGGTGGAGGCAGGAGAGGGGCAGCATACAGGGATCTTTCCCAGGGACAGCCGCGAGGGGGTGGGACAGGGGCAGAGTTCATGCTTGCCGGATTGCCGGCAGCAGGAACTGGCCAACGATAGGAGCATTGCTTTGAATGTAAAAGGAGGGCACTGCTATAATTTAAGTTTTAAGCAGCCAAAAGTATACGGGTTACCATGTCAGCCTGCTACCCGAATTCCGCTGTCCTGCCCTGCTTGTCTGATCTCCACTGCAAGACCCCAGGCACTGAATGCGAAGGCCGAAAATTCGACCTTGTCCTGAGTGCGCATGTGATAGGTGCTTGTTCACAGAGAAAGACTATGTTCATTGTTCACAAAAAATTATCTTTGTGAGGAATTCACTCCCTTTTTCCCATCCCACAGCTGCGACTGTCTCCCGACCTACCCTCGCATCCCCCTCACAGAGGCTGGCACAGATTAGGCGGAGAAAGAAAAGGACACGGGACGACATGTTCTCAGAACTTATGGGCTGCTCCCGAGCCGATGCAGCCCAGCAGACCCAGTGGAGGGAGAACATGTCGCAATACCAGCGAGCACACAGCGAAGGGGAGGAGAGGTGGCGGCAGGAAGACCAGCTGGCGACTCAAATGCTGCTTGGACTAATGAGGGAGCAAACGGACATGCTCCGATGCCTTGTGGATGTTCTGCAGGACCGGAGGCAGGAGGACAGAGCCCCGCTGCAGTCTCTCTCTAACCGCCCTCCCCCGCCACAAACTCCCATACCCCCCTCAGCCAAAGTCCCAAGAAGGAGGGGCGGCAGGGGCCGTGAAAACTGTCACTCCACCCCTGCAGACCGCTCAAGTACCAGAAGGCTCTCATTCCCAAAAATTTGATAAGTCCTTTCCTTCCTGCCTCACCCAAGCCCCCGTCCCAGTTTCATCCCCTAACTGTGTAGTTGTTAATAAAAAATATGTTTCTGTTAATTACTGTTTCCATCATGTTCTTTTAGGGGAGAGTGTGTTTGAAGGAGGGGAAGGGGGTTGGTATTGGAGAGGACAGTCACCTTTACCAGGGTGAAGACACGGGGCCAGGTTCTGCAGAAGGTCACACACACATTACAGTCACTAGGCACCCTGGTCAGTCTGGGAGGTGGTTTTCATGTTCTGTGTTGTGGGGCGCCATGTGACTTTGTGGCGGGGGAGGGCAGATAGAGAGCTTATGCAGCGGTCCTTATCATGCATCACAGAGCCACGCAGCAGGGGATCTGTAATCGTCCTCCCCCGCCACAAAGTCACATAGCCCCCACACACAGAGTCCTGAAAAGGAGGAGTAGCAGGCTCCGTTGAAACAACCAGTCCACCACTGCGGACTGCTCTAGGAGCAGGAGCCTGTCATTCCTTGAGTTTAGAAGCGTTCTTTCCATCACTACACCCGCTCCCCACCACAGTCTGCGTTCCAGTTTCAACACTTTACCGTGAAATCCGTAATAAAGAAAACGGTGTTCATTAACAAAGTTCCATTTATTTTATTTTTAAACGTGTGTTGGAAGGGGGGGACGGGGTGAACGGGGTATGTAGCTGGAGAGGATAGTGAACAGTAAGTGGGTAGAGAAATGGGGGCAGGTTCAGCTTCTCTTTAAACAAACTTAATAGTCACAGGTTATCCTGCTCACTCAGGAACCTAGCTTTCAAAGCCTCCCAGATGCACAGCGCGTCCCGCTGGGCTCTTCTAATCGCCCGGCTGTCTGGCTGGGCGTAATCAGCAGCCAGGCTATTCTCCTCAACCTCCCACCCCACCATAAAGGTCTCCCCCTTGCTCTCACAGAGATTGTGGAGCACACAGCAAGCTGCAATAACAATGGGGATATTGGTTTCGCTGAGATCAGAGTGAGTCAGTAAGCTTCTCCATCTCCCCTTGAGATGTCCAAAAGCACACTCCACCACCATTCTGCACTTGCTCAGACGGTAGTTGAAGAGTTCTTTTTCAGTGTCCAGGGCGCCTGTATAGGGCTTCATGAGCCAGGGCATTAGCGGGTAGGCTGGGTCCCCGAGGATCACTCCACAGCATCTCCACATCCCCAACAGTTATTTTCTGGTCCGGGAAGTAAATACCTTCCTGCAGCCGTCTAAACAGACCAGAGTTCCTGAAAACACGAGCGTCATGAACCTTGCCCGGCCATCCTACGTTGATGTTTGTAAAACGTCCCCTATGGTCCACCAGTGCTTGCAGCACCATTGAAAAGTAGCCCTTTCGGTTAATGTACTGGCTGGCCTGGTGGTCCGGTCCCAGGATAGGGATGTGAGTTCCATCTATAGCCCCACCGCAGTTTGGGAATCCCATCGCAGCGAAGCCATCTATGATGACCTGGACGTTTCCAAGGGTCACTACCTTTGACAGCAGTAACTCAACAATTGCCTTGGCTACTTGCATCACAGCAACCCCCACCGTAGATTTGCCGACGCCAAAGTGATTCGCGACTGACCAGTAGCTGTCTGGCATTGCAAGCTTCCAGAGGGCTATGGCCACTCGCTTCTGGACAGTCAGGGCTGCTCGCATTTTTGGTGTCCTTGCGCTTCAGGGCAGGGGACAGCAACTCACAAAGTTCCAGGAAAGTTCCCTTCCACATACGAAAGTTTCGCAGCCACTGTGATTCATCCCAGACCTGCAGCACTATGCGGTCCCACCAGTCCATGCTTGTTTCCCGGGCCCAAAATCGCCGTTCCACAGCATCAACATGACCCATTGCCACCATGATGTTCACAGTGCGGGGTCCCGTGCTTTGTGAGAGGTCTGTGCCACTCTCAGACTTCATGTCCTCATCGCGCTGCCCTAGTCTCCTCGCCCGATTTCTCAGCATCTGCCTCTGGAAAAGGTGGATGATAAGGTGCGAGGTGTTGACAATGGCCATAACTGCAGCGATGGTCGCAGCGGGCTCCATGCTCGCAGTGCTGTGGCGTCCGCGCTGTCACTCACCAGAAAAGTGCGCGAACTGATTGTTCGCCGGCGCTTTCAGGGAGGGAGGGCCTCAGAAACATAGCAGATGATAGAAGTAGACAACAGGAAGCTGAATCCATTTCACCATCTTTGAGAAGAATTTGGGGAATTTATTGGAGGGGCCATGTAACCAATATCGAAGTATTGAACCAAATGCGTCAGCAGACTATTGCCTCAATAATCAGACAGATGACTACGGTGGTTCAGGCTATCACCAGGCTACGCTGCTGGGGCCAAGACATAGGTGGCCAGGTCTAATAGTTGGAGAAGAAGTCAGAGATAGGAGTCAAACCAAGGCCTGGTCTACACTACAGAGTTAGGTCAAAGGAAGCCGCCTTAAGTATGTTAATATATGTGTCTACACTACCGGGTCCTTTACGTTGACCAAAGTCACCTCTGATATTGACTTCTATAATCTACTTCTGCGAGAGGCATAGCGCTTAGTTCGATTTTCATGGGCTGACTGCAAAGTAGTGCAGTGTTGTGTAATTCGACTTAATTGGCCTCCAGGTGGTGTCCCACAATGCTCATCTGTGACCGCTCTGGAGATCATGCTCAACTCTGCTGCACCGCAGCCAAGTATACAGGAAACAGCCCCTTCCTTGCTAAAGCCCCGGGAACTTTTGAATTCCCATTTCCTGTTTGATCAGCACTGGGAGCATGCCAGCTTGAGCACAGCTGATCATGGAAACTACTCACCCCAAACACGCTCCAGCCTGGTCTACACAGGAGGTGGTGGATCACATCGCTGTGTAGGGAGAAAAGTCTGTGCAGGCAGAGCTCCAATCCAGCAGAAGAAATGCTGACATCTATGCAAAGATCGCTCATGAAATGGGCGAGAAGGGCCATGGCAGTCTTATTTCTTCCACCATGGTAGGACACTTTCCCCCGCAGCTCCTGAATTAATTCTGCTGGCATCATGGTAGTACACAGCATAAAGACCAGGTCTATACCCAGATACTTGCAGCATCTCCTTCCTTTTCATCTCTGTTACCCTCAGGAGACTGATATTACATAGGGTCACCTAAGGGAAAACGGGGGAAGTTCTCATTAAAAGTGTGTTTACACAGGAAAAAAGGGCATGTAGACCCATCCCACCCCCACATTCCAGATCGCTGAACCGCGTGGCTGCTAACGTGCCTTTACTGTGCTCGCCATGGGTCGGCAAGTAGTTTAAAGTGACTGATAGGGGACGGGGGCCCACATGAGAGATTCTGCAATTTGGAAGTGAAAACATTCCTCCCCCTCCCATTCGTAAACAGCTTCCCGTGGTGCTATGGGGAAGTGCCATTGTTCGACAAGGTACCTGTGCTCCCAACATGAGCCTGCAATAAACTTCATTAAGAGTGCGGTGACCCATGACCTGGGGGGGCCTACTCACTGTGGCTGGAGCAGCAAAACAGCACAGTGAATGGTTACGGATTCTGATTATGTTATGGCTTGTACCTAGTATAAAAAAAAACCACCTTATTTCGAAAATATTCTTGCTACAGAAACATTTTATTCATGTACAATGTCTCGTTTACATTTTCCCCCGACTGACAGCTGGAAATGTGTCCTTCGGCGGGTCATCAGCACCTTAAAGCAGACTTTCGGTGATTAGAAGGCGGAGAAAGAGAATGCAGGAGGACATGTTCACCAAGATAATGAATGCCTGTGGGACAACTGACGCAGAGCTGAGAGCATGGAGGTATTCACTGTCCGAGAATTTAGACATGGATATAGAGAGCAGCATAGGATGAGATACTTCGGATTATGAGGGACCAAGCAGACACATTGAGGCATCTGGTTGAACTGCAGGAATGGAAGCAGGAGGGTAGAATCCCTCTGCAGACCTGGGTGAACAGCCAGCCAGCATCACCTGGCACAGAATCACTCTCCCCCAAGCCTTCCATGAGGCGTGGGTGAAAAGTCCATTATCCTTTTCACTTAACTCGGGGGGAGGGTACAAGGAACAGAAGGTGCCCATTCACAGACCTTTGATGGTCTGGAATGCGGTGTTATGTTACACAGCTGAAAATGTTTCTCCCGTTCCAACTTTACAACCCCTTTCCCCCGCCCCCTCCAGGGTACCTTTTCTTTGTTATCCCTCTTTACTTATGTTTGTTAAATAAAGTAAATGGATTCGAGAAATAAATGTTCTTTATTGAGTAGAAGCTTGGGCAGGGGGTTGGCTTTACAGGGACAGTGATACAAGCCAGGTGAAGGTTTGGGAAAGCATAATGCAGACAAGCAGCTCACATTACTGTGACTCATTATTGAAACGCCTTTTCAAAGCTTCATGGATATGCAGCCCCCTCCCCCCTTGCTGTGATCTTCTTATTGCCCTGGTGTCTGTCCACTCAAAAATTGTCTGCCATGCAATCTGTCTCAACTGCCCAGTTCTGAGAAAATTTTTCCCCTCCCCTCCCCCCCCCCCAACAGATATTATGGAGCACACAGCTATAACCATGGGGATCTTCTCCTCACTAAGGTCCAACCTTGTTAGTAGACTTCTCCAGTGCCCTTTCAAATGACCAAAGGCACATTCAGCCACCATTCTGCATTTGCTGAGCCTATAGTTGAACCATTCCTTACTGTTGTCCAGATGGCCGGTGTACAGCTTCATGATCCATGGGAGCAAAGGGTAAGCTGGGTCCCCAAGGATAACTATAGACATCTCAATGTCATCAGTGTTCATTTTGTGATCTGGAAAGAAAGTCCCGGATTGCAGCTTTTTGAACAGACCCGAGTTCCTAGAGATGTGCACATCATGAGCCTTTCCCGACCAGCCTACATTGATGTCGGTGAAACACCCCCTGTAATCCACCAGCGCTTGCAACGCCATTGAAAAGTATCCCTTTTGGTTTATGGACTCTTTGGCAAGGTGGTCTGGTGCCAAGATGGGGATATGCGTGCCATCTATCGCCCCACCGCATTTATGGAACCCCATCGCAGCAAAACCATCCACTATGTCCTACATATTTCCCAGACTCACTACCCTTTGTAGCAGAAGCTGATTAATGGCCTTGTACACTTGGAGCACAGCAGCTCCCACGGTTGATTTTCCTACTCCAAATTGATTTCCCACTGACTGGTAACTGTCTGGCATTGCAAGCTTCCAAAAAGCGATCACCACTCGCTTCTCCACTGTCAGAGTAGCTCTCATTTTTGTGTTGCTGAACGGCAGGGCAGGGGAAAGCTCTGCACAGACTTCCTGGAATTCGAAAGTTCTGCAGCCGCTGCTCGTCATCCCATACCTGCAAAACGATGCGGTCCCACCAGTCAGTGCTTGTTTCACGGGACCAGAAATAGCACTCAGAGTGTAGCTGCTCTGTGACTGTCATCAGCAACTGTGAATTGGTATTTTCCCCCCAATGGCTTGCAGCAGGGCTGCTTGCAGGACATAGATATTTTCCACGCAGCAGACCCTACTTCGGCTCTGGAAATACTACAGGAGAAGGTGCGAGGTGTTTGAGATGCTCACAGAAAGAGTGTACAGCTGAGCAGGCTCCATGGAGATTATAGTGTACATGCAGCGGTTTTAAGGCATGAAAACCACTGGATTCTTTGCCATTGATGTGGGAGAGGGAGTACAGTGCAGCATGGAATGCCGATGCAATGTTCCTATTCTCCCCGCGACAATGTTTAGGTCCCATAAGGCATTGCACAAACTTCCCAAAACACACTGCAGCAAGTTGCACTTTGCGATAGCTATCCACAATGCACTGCTTTGTGCATCGATGCAGGCGCTGCTAGTGAGGACGCACTCCATCGAGACAATGAACATGGTCTGGCCACACATAATCGACTTCATTAATTCGGGGACTCAAAGTCAAATTAGATAAAGGGGGGGAGGGATAGCTCAATGGTTTGAGCATTGGCCTGCTAAACCCAGGGTTGTGAGTTCAATCCTTGAGGGGGCCACTTAGGAATCTGGGGCAAAATCAGTACTTGGTCCTGCTAGTGAAGGCAGGGGGCTGGACTCAATGACCTTTCAAGGTCCCTTCCAGTTCTAGGAGATGGAGATATCTCCATTAAACAAACAAGACTTAATTTTGTAGTCTAGACAAGCCCCAAGGTTCAGGTCTGAGAGAGAGTCAAGCCAAGAGTCAGAGATGGATTCAGAGACAAGGGGCAAGGATGAGGACCAGGTCAGAGAACCAGGAGCAATGCAAGGAAGCAGGGTCCAGTGTCGCAGCCAAATAGAGCCCATGCATGCAGACAACTTTCTGTGCCTCTCTTTGGTTTAAATAGGAAGACCTGACCAATCAGAGTTCACTGTGTTTCTCCAGTCAGGCCCAAGGCAGCCCTCCCTGCTATAATTTCAGGTTTCACGCTTAGGCACTTAGTAGCAAGATGTTGGGTGGGAGCAGGATGGTACCAGTTGACTGTGGACCCAAGTTCAAGACTTGCAGTGTCATGCATCTCTAAGGATAGAAATTCCATGCTTGAATAATAAGAGTATATGAATATATTCCTGACCAGGATGGTGTTGTGAAATGCTCACAGAGAGGCCATAAACATAGAAAAACTCAATAATAATGGGGAATTTCAACTATTCCCATAGTGGCTAGATACATGTCACCTCAGGATGGCATGCAGAGACAAAATTTCTAGACACCATTAATAACTGCTTCTTGGAGCAGCTAGTCCTGGAACCACAAGGGGAGAGGCAATTCAAGATTTAATCCTAAGTGGAGGACAGGATCTGGTCTAAGAGGGGACTATAGCTGAACTGCTCGGAAATAGCAACCATAATGTTTTTAATAACAACATAACATCCTTCTGGGGAAGTGTAATGGGGTCTAGACTCACCACTGCTGGCGCCTCCTGCTGGTTGCTCCAGGAATTAGCTCCTGTCAGCTGTGGAGCGCCCTCTGTACGTTGAGTCTCGCCTGTTGTCTGCTCTGTTGGTTTGGGACCCGCGTTGTTCCCTGCTCAGCGGCGTCCACTTCAGAACACTGCCCTCCGGCAGCACCCACTACTCCATTCTCACCCCCTTCCGGGGGGGGGGGGGTTAACAGCAGTCCTTCGGCTTGCAGTCCTTTGGCTTGCACCTGCCTCAGTGGCCAACCACAACCCTAAAGTCTAGCCCCTGACCTCAGGGGCAAGTTGCAGTCTGTCTCGGCCACACTCCTCTGTGGCCAGGTGCAGTGCAAGGAGGGAAGGGGGGACCCAGGCCCACCCAACCCAGGGACCCTCTAGCAGCTGCCTCTCTCTGCCCATCTTCCCTGGGCCACTTCCCCTTTGGCCCCATGCACCTTCTCAACCCTTTTTAGTAGGGACCACAGCTTAGCAGGTAACTGGGCTGGAGCTCTCCTCTGCTCCCCCAAGCCTGCCCAGCACTTCTCTGTCCAAGGTGCTACTGCCTTACCTCAGGAGCCAGTCCTCCTCCCTTGCTAGTCAGGGAGAGACTGCCTTCTCCTTTGCTAGGTAGCCTTTATATAGGGCCCAGCCCAGCCCTGATTGGATGCCTCTTTCTTTGCCCTGATTGGCTCTCCACAGGCCTTTGCTGATTGGCTGCTGGTCTGCATAGCCTCTCTGGCCTGTTCCAGCCCTTTTTCTCATGGAGTGGGGCAGCCACTCCACTACAGGGAGAAAATACCAAAGAAGACCACCACAGTACCATTTAACTTCAAAAAGGGGGACTGCCAAAAAAACAAGGAAGATAGTTAAACTGAAAATAAAAGAAATAGTCACAAGAGTGAAATGTCTGCAAGCTGCATGGAAACTTTTTAATAACTGCATAACAGAGGCTCAAAATAGATGTATACCCCAAATAAAAAAAGTCAGGGGACCAAAAAAAAATACCACCAGGGCTAAATAACAGAAATAAAAGAGGCATTTAGAGGCAAAACAGCATAATTTAAAATTTTGAAGTCAAATCCTACTGAGGAAAATAGACAGAGCATAAACTCTGGCAAGACAAGGGTAAAAGTAAAGTTAGGAAGGCCAAAAAAGAATTTGAAGAGCAACAATCACATTTTTTTAAATGCATCAGAAATGGTTAGACTGCCAAACAATCAGTGGGGCCACTGGACAATTGAGGTTCTAAAGAAGAACTCAAGGAAGACTAAGGCTGTGATGGAGAAGCTACATGAATTTTTTCCATTGGACTTCACTTGTTGACATGGGATGTTGTGAAGGTCAAAAGTATAACTTGGTTCAAAAAAGAATTAGATAAGTTCATGGAGGATAGATCCATCAATGGCTAATAGCCAAGATGGTAAGAATGCAACCCCATGCTCAGGGTGTCCCTAAGCCTCTGAGTGCCAGACGCTGGGACTGGGATGGGTCACTAGATAATTGCCCTGTTCTATTGCCCTGTTCTATTCATTCCCTCTGAAGCACCTGGCATTGGCCACGGTCAGAAGACAAGATACTGGGCTAGATGGACTATGACAGAAACACAATATATGCCTTAGATGGATTCCACTTGGAGGGAAGAGATGGCATGGAGCACAAAAAATGACTTATCGCAGGGTGATCAAAAGGGATTTTGCTATCATAGAAACAAATTACGATTAAGTCAAACATCTTGCTCCGGACAGACAGCAGTGGGGAAAAAGAATTGCCTCATGTATTGCTAGGCATCGGAGATTCTAAGTAAGTCTAAGTTCCTGGGATATCCTAAAAGATATAAAAAGGGAGCTTCAGAGATTCCTTACAAATGTATGAAAAAGACATTCAGAGGACTGCATCTTGGTGCCTGAAGTCTGAAGCTGTTGATAGTATTTCTATGAGCAAAGACTGGTAATGATTTTTGCTTGAGTTACTATATTTTAATTATTTACCTATAAATACAAAGTGATTTTCCTCTTATCATAATGTGTTCAATATATTGTAAAAATCTTGTTTTTTACAATCCCTTTTGGGGAGTTTTAGATTTAGTGCACTGGGTTGTTGTTGTTTTTTATGTTAGACTCAAGAATAAGGTTGTTTTTAGCTTCCACTCACCCTGTATACAATTCAGTTCCCATTGAAGCCAATGGGACTTAGATAAGGATTCTTGTCTCTACTGTTTGTAATGCTATGGAATAAATTAAGGACGAGGAAAACATTCTAACAAAAAAGCTAATGCCAAATATTTTCTGCAAATATTTGTCCAGATTTTTAAAAGATTTTGCTTCAACTAAGTTTGTGAGCCTTTTCTGTTTGTTTTTTGCAAATATTTTAGCAAACTTACTGGCAGGAATATTTACAGAAAGAGTGAATTTTAAGCACACACTGGAGAATATTAACAGAAAGCCTCAGTTATAAACAGCCTGCATAATTGCAATTTATTTAAAATTAACGCCACCAAACTCATGCTTCAGTCACCAGTGATATCTTATTGACCTTTTGTTATTTCAGTCAATATGATATTATTGATTGTTGCAATAAGAATTTTTGTTTAAACAAGGCTTGTTTGAGTTACAGCGTGGCAAGGCAGGTCAACAAACCATTAAAACTCCTAAACCTGGGGGATCAAGGTCAAAAGATGTTGATAGAAGACGAAAAATAGCAATATGGGTACAGTGCAACTGTGGTGTGATTAAAATCTCCTCTCCTATCTAGGAAATTGCCTGAACACAAACAGCACATCTAAGAGCAAACTTTTTATTCAGTAAAACTTTTAGATGTTCTTGGAATGTTTGATGAAATCTTCTTCTGTACAATAGCCTTTTGTAGCTTTTCTTATTAGTGAGGACTGCAGCCTTCCAGCATTAAATATTAATCCTTTGCATAGTGAAACTGTGAGAATGGATTTCTATGAAATTTCACAGGTTTGTTAGCCCAGTGAAGAAGATGCTCATTTTCATGTCTGGATTTTCAAGGTTTTCTGATTTAAAAAACCCCCACACCTTTCAAATCATGATTGGTTGGAAGCTGAGGAGCATAAGACTTGTCTGGTTTGTGTTAATGCTTCAACTCCATACTGAATCGAAAAGAAAACACCCAAAAATACTCATTAGAAAATATTTGTATTCAAATGAGGTGCATCTTATCCAGTAAAGATATATAAAGCTCAGACTACAAAAGGATCAATCTATGCCTGGCAATTCCCCATTAAGTTAGGAGGTAACTTGTAAGGATCAAAAAAGAATACAAAGAATTGCTGGTTGGGGACCCCTCATGGCATTTTCTGATAACTGCATATGCTGGTATGAAGAAGGGATTATCAAGGGTACTTTGCAGCAGGTTAAATGTTACTGCTGTAAGATCCATTTTGTGTGGCTGCAGCCATAGGTGCTGGAACTAGGGGTACTGGGGGTGCTGCCACACCCCTTGGCTTGAAGTGATTTTCATCATATGCAGGTTTACAGTTTGGTTCAATGGCTCTCAGCACCCCAAGTACAAATTGTTCCAGCACCCCTGGATGCAGCACATCTACACTAGCGGTTTGCATTGCTGTAGATACCTCAGTGTAAAGACACACAGTAAAGAGAGCACTGAAGCTTTATGTAGCTGTATAGTGTTCTCAGAACAATTGTTGATAATTAGAATAAATTATTATCTTGAAGCAGATGTTAGAGGAGAAAAAAAAGTGAAAAAAGCCCTGATACATTTATGATTAAACTCGGCTGGTGCGATTCCTTTAGTCTCTCCACTATGGACCAGATTACAATACACTTACTAACAATGAATAACTTCTTGTGCAGTCTGGTGCTATTCAGTGGAAGGAGAAAGAAATTTGCTCTATATGAATACTAGATGATATTCAACAAGAGAAGACTGAAACATGTTTATTTACCAGTGGTATTGTTAACATTTCCAGTAAGGTGTAAGCAATAAATGTATTGCATATGAAGGCAATAGACTTCGGAGGGGCGTGATTTTTAAATAGAGACGCAAGATCTACACACATTCTTGCAGGCACACTTGTATGCTGGCATTCCCTTGCACAGCTACCATACTGCACATATAGATGTTATGCACCATTTATACACATAAATACCTGATAATCACGCACAGTCCTAATACTAGTACATGAGTAGCCTCTTATTCCACAAAAAATCTAGACACATAAACTGTGCTCAGAAGTGGATTTCTAAATATCAGGCACTGAAACATATTCCCTAAACATATTCCCTGAGGAAGACAGAGGGTTTTATGAAAATACTTAAGAAGTTTGTAGGTTATAACAACCCAAAGTAGAGCATAACTTATAAGCTGCATAACATAAAGAGCAAGATCAGAATAACAAAGTAAGTGAATCTATAAGTGTTACAAAATTGAGAAGAAAAGCAAAGCCCTGTGGATTTAGACAGCTAATATGCTGTCAGTTGAGTTTAAGAATGTAGGGGACTATAAGGAAAAATTGCAGTTTTGCAGTATTCAATAGGATCTGCCCATCACAGCTCCCATTTTGAATTCTGTCACCCACTTCTTATAAATGCTTAAATAAGCACTTTAAAACTAAAATGCAGCTTTTAGAGCTTCAAAAACAGCCAAAAGATCCCTTCCTTGGATAAAAGGAATTTAGACAAACCCAGAAGGTGTGTGCTGCCTTTGTGATGCCAGTTTGAAATGAAGTCCACAGAATTCACCATTTTTAAAATGATGGCACTCTATGTGATTCTTTAACATTCGACATATATAAGTTCAAGCTCCCTTGGGGAGTTTTCCCCTGTCTTTTGAGAAGTGCCTAGCACATTTTAGGTACTACCACACTGAAGTAAATGCAGTTACTCAAGAATTACTCGAAACTGAGAGCAGAATCTGGACTATGGATTCTATACCACAGACTATTTTGTCACATGTTAAAGAATATATATATGAAAAGAGAAATAGAGGAAAGATTAAAGGAATACAAACTACATGCAAAGAAACCAGCTTGATAATAGATACGCATGTGTGTAAAGCACAGGAGAGTACAGTCATACAAAACAACTAACACTAAATACATGTCCATGCCTCAATTTCCTCATCATTCCAGGGCATGTTTTGAGCAGTGGTCTAGGTCCCTTAGATCAGTGGTTCTCAAAGCCGGTCTGCCGTTTGTTCAGGGAAAGCCCCTGGCAGGCTAGGACAGTTTGTTTACCTGCCACGTCCGCAGGTTCGGCCGATCACGGCTCCCATTGGCCGCAGTTTGCCGCTCCAGGCTTATGGGGGCTGCGGGAAGTGGCGGCCAGCACATCCCTCGGCTAGTGCCGCTTCCCGCAGCCCCCATTGGCCTGGAGTGGCGAACCGCGGCCAGTGGGAGCCGCGATCGGCCGAACCTGTGGACACAGCAGGTAAACAAACCGGCCCGGCCCGCCAGGGGCTTTCCCTGAACAAGCGGCGGACCAGCTTTGAGAACCACTGCCTTAGATCATCCAGAGTCCTTGGGGACCATCTGGGCTCAGGAAAACAGGCAGGGCCCTCCTCCCCTATGAGGCTGCCACATGCTGGGTGACCTCTCCCTCCTGGATGGGACAAAATGGGTCCCCACGTGAGCACAACTCCCCGCCGGGTGACTCCATTGTCAAGGTGACCTCGCCCTGCTAACCCACTTTTTTCGGGCAGGGACCAAAATCATTTGTCTAGAGTGAGCAGATTTCCAACGACTGGGTACTTCACAGTCAACTATCCTCTTTTGCCACCAACCTTTGGAATTCCAGTCCAACATGGAAACAAACAGATCACAGAGAAGGCAAAAGGCTGCACATTCAAAATGGAGCATCCATCATACAAATACCTGGGGTTCATAATCTCACGCAGAATTCATAAATTGTACAGACGTGTTCCCAACTCATTATACACCCTCAACAACCCACAATAAGTGGGTCTTGATTTAAATGAGTGGTTAGTTGCTTCGTGGACCAGCTCGGGCTGGTATTCCATGTGTAAAGAGTTGCATGGACGAAAGCAAGAGCACAGTTGTTGGAGAAGCAGATAATTGTGGCATAAAAGCTGGAGGGCCCAGGGAGGTGACAAAATAAGCAACAAGGGCAGATCAATAGAGATGGGCAGTTATGTAGGACCTTGAAGGTAGTTGAGGTCAGACTCCGTTCTGGTATGTTAAGAGATGGAAATTTAACATTGCTGCACAGAACTGATTGCAAAGCAGCAGGAATGTAGCAGCACCTGCCTGCTAGCCTCAGGAACTGCCACGGTTAAAAAGTTTGATTTCTTTCTTTTAATAAATATCAGTAAGGATCAGAGATACTGATATGTGACAGTGTTCAGAAATAAAATGGCACTTGTTGACCAGTGAAAAACATTAAAATGGGTCAGTTTTCCAATTCTGGAATCAAGCTGCAATACACATACTTTCAAACAATCTCATTTCCCATGTTCCCTCACCTCTCTGACATGAGATTAGTGAACTTCAGATTGCTATATAGGAGTTGCACCTAGATCAAACCACTTATGTGAATCTTTTAATAAAATACATGAATAAGTATTGGGGGAAAGAATTTCTACTGACAAAATGGCCTGGAATGGAAATTCCTTAGGTTAGAGCAAGAACAGTATAAAAATATCTGCTCACAGACATAAATACGGATAGTTAATTAAAATCAATCCTTTTGCTAAATCATGTCATTTCAAACAAGCAAAGTAGACATGGAAATATAAAAAAATAATAAATGAAAGCCTCAAGAGAGGCCCATGCACCCCATTTGTATTGGTATGCTGAAAATCAGAAAAGATATTTCTGCATAAAGATGGAGAGCAGATTTGAAAATTGCAAATTTAACTGTAATAGATAAAGTTGACAGAGAAGCAGAGTGATCTAATGGCCACAATATTATACGGCATACTAATGAAAGAACCTGGGAAGAAATCTAAACTAAAACCGATCACTTATAGAGGACACAGCATGAACACAGTAAGTAAAAAGCAACAGAGAGTCCTGTGGCACCTTTAAGACTAATAGATGTATAGGAGCATAAGCTTTCGTGGGTGAATGCCCTCTGATACAGTAAGTAAAGGCATGCTGGCAGTATACTATACAGATAAGTATTGCAAAATAGAAGCCTATGCACTACTATTAATTACTCAGATAGAGCCAATGCTTACATTTCCAACATGTCTGGACATACATTTAGTCAAGAGAATGCATGTGATAAAAGAATAAGAGCAAAAGAAGTACTTATGGAACATAAAAATGTTTTCAAAAACCAAGGTTAAAATTTTCAAATGCATCTAAATGATTTAGGAGCTTATGTCCTATTTACAACATTTACTTAAGCACTTATGGCCAGATTTGTGAAGATATTTAGCTGCCTAAACATGCAAATAGGTGCCTAGCAGAATTTACAAGTGTGCCTAGGTGATTTAGGCATCTAACTCCCATTGACTTTCAATAACGATTAGGCACTCAACCTGTTTAGGAGCTTTTCCAAATCCCACTAGGTGCCATCTCTTTTTTTTAGGCGCTATGTAAATTTGACTCTGAGCAGATTATGTCTCATTAAAAGTCATTTTTCACAGTTTGTGTATTCCAAGCAACAGGTGCATCACAATTCACTCATTTAACACAAAACAAAACAAAACTCACGAACAACTCTAGTTGAACCATGAACAACATTAACACCTTTCCAATTTGCTAAGACACTCCACTTCAACCTACTCCACCTCACTAAGCTACCCCTCACACAAATGTGGGTAAATAAATAGGTTTTATCTATCGGTAAGATAAGAGACAGTCTGGGTAAATATCTATTCTACAAAGGGCTATATTAGCCACACTCTATGCTGATATGCTCTACTGACTGTGCTATCTGTGCTACGG
Source organism: Trachemys scripta elegans (assembly GCF_013100865.1). NCBI lineage: Eukaryota > Metazoa > Chordata > Testudines > Emydidae > Trachemys > Trachemys scripta. The sequence continues at coordinate 96,346,911 of NC_048303.1, read as the reverse complement.
TAGTGCTAAAATAATATTTTTTGTTTTACTTACAGTACATATAGCAAATATCCTACTGCCAGCAAGCAAATTAAAATTCCTTTCTATAGCTGTAATGTCATCAAAATGCTATATTTCACAGTTCTGACATCCATTATAGCATGCTATGCTCCAGAGTACATTACCAGTCCTCTGAGTCAACTACTTTCCTTTCTTTTTCAAGCTTTTAACTAATAGGATTACAGAATACAAATTAAAAAAAAAAAACTAGTTGTATTAGAGATGAGCCTAAATCAAAGCCCCACTTATTTTGTGAAAGTTCATATCTGAATTTACACTGCTGTGTGATCAGAATCTGCCTGTCATAAATGTGACTGCACACATGAGAAAGGACTGCTGGCCAGATTTTCAGAGGTGATGAGCAGCTCTAAGAATCAGATGGTTCCTGGGTAAGGGAAGGTTGCAGGAGTGGAGCTAAGGTTCAGAGTTCAGTTATACATCCAGCAGTTTGAGTGTTCATTTGAACATCACAACTATTTTAGTCTGCAAAATCAAGCTGGATATCCTGTGAGAACAGGCTTCCTCAAGATTTCTGGTACTTCCATTTCTGGGCCCAGAGAAGCAGGGAATAACATTAGAATAGCACTTTTCACTCTATTTCAAGATTGCCAGCCCCAGAGAGAACCCAACAGTAAAAGAAAGTATCTGACTATTTCAGAACCTGCATATGAGTTCAGTTTGAGCTTGATTCTAAAAAACCATTGACATTTTAGGGATAAGGAACTTATTTTTCCCCAAACCGCTTCATTCTCCCTAAAATAAAGCTATGGGACAGAGTCTCAGCTGCTGTAAATGGTCAAAGCTCCATTGACTTCAACAGGGCTATGACAATTAATTCCAGCTTGAGGATCTTCCCATCATAGTTACACATATCAGAGTTCTGATGATGTCACAAAACATTCACAATTTTTTCTTATGGTCAGTTACTATGATGTAACCAAAGATTCATGATGGACCGAATCCTGTTCTCAGTGTATCCAATTTGAGAAAGAGTATAACTTTATTCTCCCAATTACATACTGAATTACATCCTAAATCCCGGACTCTCATTTAAAGTATATTCTCTTTGCATAGCTTTATGGCTCCCAATTACATACTGAATTACATCCTAAATCCCGGACTCTCATTTAGGCTAAGGCTCCTGTACACCATTACGTATAAAGTCTACATTCACTTTAAGGCCCCTTCATACTGCCAGAATGATGTGAAGGGGCCTTAATGTAAATGAGGCTCAGTCCCTAAATATATAAACACAAAGAGATAAAGTACCTGTGCTGTGTATTTATTTTAAGTCTCTTTTATACACTGTATGGATGCATGCGCATGTATTCACCTTTTGTAGAGAGTGTTTCTATACTGTGCTACATTTATGTACGTGCACATTTATTAGGCTGCTGTTCTTCTTTCAAGGGCTTCCTTAGTGCTTATCACAGAGATCATAATTAATAGCTGAGGGAGGCAGCTAATACAACTTTGTCCTCATAGACCAATACAAATAAAGACAATGGTGGAAAATCAATAATGTCATTAGGTCAAGGGCACTTGATAGTGCCGAGCGAATAAACGTCTCTTGTCCATATTTACACTGAGTAGCTGTTTAAAAAAAAAAAAAAAGAGAGAGATTTCAAAAGCTATAATCTCTGTTCATGTGAAAATCCTGAGCCTTTGGGCTTGTGGAAGTTACTATACAGTACATATTTCTACAGTCAGACTTCTTCTGTCACTGCATTTAAACCATGAAGTGCTTTTGCTGCTGATTTGGCTTTTATGGGAGGAAAATGACCTGTAAAGCTGTTTTGAGGAGCTAAGCGTTTTGCATATATTATAGCAACGTGAGACATAAAGAAAAGTGGTAAGAATGAAGTTTAGTGAAGTCAATACAAGTAGGTTTATTTTATATATCACAGCAAGGACTTCATAATCTTCTAAACTAAAGGAAACAAGTCTGTCAAGATAAACACTTGCACTATTTGGGATTTGCAGGATCAGTCAGAAAATGTTTCCTACCTGCAAAAATGCGCTTTTAAATGACAAAAGACAGAACGTACACAATTATGTCATTAGACCTCTGCCTAGCACTGCCGCACAGTAAATGAGAGTGTCGGGTGCGGGGGGAGGGGGAAGCACAACTGCAATCCCTGATTTCTTATAAGCACAGCGACTGCTCCTCACTAGCATTCTCTAGGGTGATAGTCACCTCAAAGGAGCTGGGCAGGGGGGAGAAAGAGAATGGGGCCACCTTCTACAGTGGCAGTTGAACAGGCTCTACATATGTGGGGAGCATACTACAACGTCTGCATCCCAGGATCGCAATCCTGATCCAAAGCGCAGTGAAATCAGTGAGCCTCTTTCCATTAACTCCAGTGGGCTTTGGATTAGGGCTTATGTCTGCCCTAATCCTAAAAAGTCAAGAGGCTATAGAAGCCCAGGGATCCACAACAGCCGCAGTTTTATTCCCATTTTGTGCCAGGCAATTAACCATTTCACTGCTGAATGGACAGATGTAATTGAGCCATTAAGAGACCTTTTCCCCAATGGCTTTGCTCAGAAATTGAACCCACAATTTTTTGGAGCATATTGAGCTTTATACCTTAATCATATCACCGCAGCTGCTCCACTCCTTAATATCAGGAGGAGAGAGGAGCATATATGATTTACAAGAATTAAAGAGCTCTCTATTGTTATTTATATTTTAGCAGCACTCAAAAGCACCGCTACAGTTAAAGGCCTGTCAGCATTTCCATTAAAAAGCTTGATTTTCAGCAGTTTATATCTCAACTGTAAAAATTCACTCCAGGCTGCAACTGGGCAAACAATGTCTCAGCTGAGGAGCAAATTGGTTTTTTGTTTGTTTGGGTTGGGTTTTATTTATTTCAGGCATTTAAAAAAATAGGTTTGGTTATTTGAAAGTTAAGTAGGTGTTACTGAAAATGTGGAGTTAAGCAATTTAAGATGAAAAGAAGGCTTTCCTTTCAAAAGGAAGGTTTGCAAACAAGCTCTAGCAAGCTATAATATGATCACTATTGCCTTGGCATTTGAAACAAACTAAAAATTAGATATTCAATTTTAAGATTTTTCAATTGGCAACTACATTACATAAAAAATGTTATGTTATGAAGCAAAGGTATGTGTTTGGACAATTTGCTAATTATCTGTTTGCAATCACAAGGTCAAACTTTGGTGGCTTATATACTCATTTGTATATTTCAATAAAGATGGACAAGCCAGATAGGGACAAATAGGAGCTGACTCAAACTTTATCCATTCTCGCAAACAAAATTCAGTTTTGCAAGATTTCTCACCTCCCTTTCTAATCTTATTCCCTTTCCCAATTCTCTTTGCTGCTCTTTCCTCTCTATTATTTAAGATGAAAGGTGAGCCAGTTTGGCAGCCCACATCCCAGGGTACTCTCTGTAAATTTACCAGCACATTGGGACTTCCCATTTACTTGCATTGCAGACTGCACAGCGTATCTGTAAGGTGAAATATTTTCCGCTCTGGCTAGTGCCAGCACAGGCACATTATGCATGTTGAGTATCCTCTGGTACCGATATGCATATGCATATTTATTAGGTGTCTGGATGCTATAGGCAGGTCTCCGATTAGTGGGAGGGAGTGGGGTATGCAGGGGTAGGACAACCACCAACTTTTCATAATCTTGCTTTTTGCATTATTTGAAAATACACCAAATCCTGAATATGGTTCTCATCAATTTCAATAGGAATAGAAGCTGCAGTGTGTATCTGAAGACAGAATATATCCCAGGGTTTTTGAAAAGCTAATTTTACATCATATAATTTGTACAGTTTTATACTAGGCCACATATAAGCCCCCTGCAATACAAGTCATGGGCAAATTTCAGTACCAAGCACAGTTCACATGCAGAGTGGGTGGCAATTCCATTTTTTCAGAAGTATACAAATCACTTTTCAAAACATGTAGAAAAGGAAGGCACCAAAGAGCTTACAGTTTAACTCAGATAAATATGATGCATGGGACAAGAGTTCCTCCCCAAGAAGCCATGGAGGTATTGTGGGTGAGGAGATTAACATATGATTGTAGGCTTTATGAAAGAACTGGGTTTTAGGACGGATAGGAAGGAAGGGAGGGAGAGCACTTGACGGACATAGGGAGTAGCATGTAAGAAGGTTTGAAGTTGAGAGTGCGAGAAGGAGACAGTTAGGAGTAGAGCTGGGTAAATAGTGTAAACAATAATTTGCAAACACATTAGCAAAATCCATACCAGAATTCAGTCCAGATATACTCCTATTTTCTTGTTCATTTTTCCATGAATACTTGTGCAACTTTGTTTTGTTTGCACCAACATTTGGGGAGGAACTTTTTAGGTAGACACAATTGTACATGCAAATAAGCATGTGTGTGCCCAGATAAATTTATTTATCCCAGCCCGTAGGAATGGTCGCTTTCTGCATGTGGTAATGAGGGTGTTAAAAAGTAATGGAAGACTAGCAGAGTATTTTAAAAATCACAGGTCTCCTCAAGCAATGAATGAATGGCATGAATGACAGTGAGGAGAAGGGAAGGCAAGAGTTGAAAAACTGTAGGGTCTGGTCAAGCCGTAGAAAGATGCCAGGCCTGGAGATCTTTTTCAAGTCTTATGCCCAGACACAGAGCAAGATGGCCAAATTTGGGGTGGAGTTCCCCACATATGTTCCTGTGACCGGAGGAGTACCCTCTGGCAGGACAGAGAACGGCTTCTGTTTGAGAATGGGAATGATTGTGGTGAATAGTAGTAGCTATGGGAAATATTGCTGAATGGAACACTTATCACAGCACCTCCTCACACACCCTTCTCCCTGCCCAGAGCCCTAGTATAAGGCAATCAATCAAGTGAGACAGACAAGAGCAAGTAAATGCATGCTTTGTCAGAAGCACTGGGCACATACATGCAATAGTGACTTGTGGAGTGGTTAGCAAATGACAGGGTGGCATTCAAAGAGAGACCAGTGGTGTCACTCCATGTTCATGATATACAACACATATTATTTCATATATGGGCTGGGCAGGGCCGGTGCTACCATTTAGGCAAAGTAGGCAGTTGCCTAGGGCACCAAGATTTGGGGGCGCCAAAAAGCGGTGCCCCCATTTTTTTTACATCATTCCTACGTCCCCTCCCCGAGCGGTCACCGCTCCACTTCTCCCGCCTCACAGGCTTGCAGCGCCAATCAGCTGTTTGGCGCCACAAGCCTGGGAGGGGAGGAGAATTAGAGCGGGGGCAGCGTGCTCGGGGAGGAGGCGGAGCAGAAGTGAGCTGGGGTGGGGAACTGCTGCACGGCTCCCCGGACCGGGGGGGTGGGGAGCTGCCACGGGGGTGTCTCGGGGGGGGGAGTTGCCGCAGGGATCCCTACCCCAGCTCACCTCTGCTACGCCCCCTCCCCGAGCGCGCCATCGCTGCTTCACTTCTCCCGCCTCCCAGGCTTGCGGCGCCAATCAGCTGTTTGGCGTAGCAAGCCTGGGAGGGGAGGAGAATTAGAGCAGGGGCGGCGTGCTCGGGGAGGAGGTGGATCAGAGGTGAGCTGGGGTGGGGAGCTGCCGCACCGTTTCCTGGGGGGGGAGCTGCCGCGAAGGGGAAGGGGTGCCTCAGGGCAGGGTGGGGGGAAGGTGCCGCAGGAGGGGGTTCCTCAGGGCGGAAGGGGGGGGCGCAAGGTGGAAGTTTCGCATAGGGCGCGAAACTTCCTTGCACCAGCCCTGGGGCTGGGGGAAACAAAACAACTCCCCAACCCTCTGACCTGAGCCCTGGTGTAACACTGACAGAGCCTGGTTGTTGGCAGGAGTGATCGAACCAGCAATCTCTGAAGCTTAGTGCATGAGCCTCTACTGCATGAGCTAAAAGCCAACTAGCTGTTAGTAAAGGCTATAGAGCAGACTCATTCTCGCTATGTGGTCTTGGTGCCACTGGATGGGACAGAACACCACAGCCAGTAGGTGTGTGGGTTACTGGTACTCAGGAAATTAAGTGAGCCAGACAAGGATCTAGCTACAATTTTTGCATTTAGGGCTGCTCATGTATTTGCAAACAATCACTTGTTCTGGGTGACTATGATAAGAGTGAATTGAATGTAAAGTCTTCTAGACAGCCAATATTCCTGGCTTCTATATTTCCTTCTCCGTTAGTCAGACAGGTAAATACACCTCTACCTCGATATAACGCTGTCCTCGGGAGCCAAAAATTCTTACAGTGTTATATCGAACTTGCTTTGATCCACCGGAGTGCACAGCCCTGCCCACCCCGGAGCACTGCTTTACCACGTTATATCAGAATTCATGTTGTATCGGGTCGCGTTATATCAGGGTAGAGGTGTAGCTATTTTTGAATCTGGGGTCCTCAGATGCAGCCAAATATAATGCTTTTTGTGCAAAATATGACAAGGAAAATTTCAAAATATCCTACAATCCCCCTAGGCCTGCTTATCTCTTCCTCTCCTTAAAGCCTTCTCACCTCTCTGACAGAATCAAAATGTGAATGATTTCTTCAGGTTCTGTTCATGTTTATAAATGTTCAATCATGCAATGGAGGGAGAGGAGCTGTTAAATGTAATCAGGACAATGACAGAGGAAGTGGCTCTTGAATTAATTAGGTACTGAGTTGTCCTCTTCTTCTTATAAGAGAACATGCTCAGTTTGTGTGTGAGGGTTACCTCTGATTTGCATTCAGTTGTAAGGGGAGGGTACCCTACTTCTCTGCTGAGAGCAAATACTATCGCATGTTTGCACTTAATTCAGTAAGCGCAAGGTACTTCTTTGATTCTTATTTAGCAAGAGTCTGCTATCTCTTTTCAGTTTATGGTCTCAAACCTTGATTTTATTTGGTTTATATTTTATTTTTATTTTGGATTGCATCATCTTGGACTGCAGCTCACTAGTTTCTACAAATCTGGCTTTTGACAGTCACACGGACATGTCTTGCTTGAGCAGGATTTATCTCAAGCCCTAGCCACCGCAGTCCAATCTGATAATATGTGCAGATAGTAGACATTGGAAAATATGTCCTTCTGTAAACACAATATGGGTGAACTTGCTTCTCAGGACAGAAAGGTGCATGAAAGGACACTGCACTCCGTGCCCCACAGGGAAAATATGATGTACTATCTAAGGCAGGGTATTAATCATAGCTGATATTTCTGGACAATAAAATAAAGTAATCCTTGTGAACAATCTCTCTTCAAGGATAAAAAGGGAAAATAGAGAACTAGCAACATTATATCAGACGGCATAGCCTGAGACAGTCGTGAGCTAACAGTATTTGAGAGAACTCATTTGGCAAACAGCTTAATAATTGCTACATGGTTTATTGCAGCTGAGGTAATTTTTCCTCCAGTTGCATCAGGGTCATTCTCCTGCATGCACCACAGACACCTGGGCTCCCTGTAAACTTGGCAAATCTGTAATAAGTGAAAGCACTTGTCCATTTAGATTCTCATAGTTCACAAGGTCAGACCATTTCTCCCTCAGAAAAGAAAATGTTAGCATGATTTCAAAGCCCCTAGGAACTTGATGTGCAGACAGTGATATTGTTACCCACTTCTACAAGATACCTGAGCTGTTAGATGTCTGATATGAACCAATATCATGCAATAAAACACATATTAAGTGAGAAGGTAATGCAGCTATATTTTTAAAGAGACGTGTTTCATTTCAGGATAAATGCTTTGTACTAAACATGGAATCAGCATCGGTATATAAAACTTTAGCTAATAGCTTTCACAGAGGAGTCTGCACAGAACCTGAAAATCCAATATTAGGAGCATGCAAGACCCCTTATGAGCTTCCATGACACTGTGTCCAAACTAGTTTCTAATGATTCTGAACTTTATGTAGAAAATATGACACCTTCTTTCCTGACAGCATGTAATAGTAAAGTGTTAAAGTTAAAGGCCTGGCCTGGTTCTCAACCCAGCAGACCCACAAGTCAAAACTAGGCTAAATAATTTAGCAGAAAATGTTATTTTAAGCTGCTGAAATTTCCCTTGTTTCTTGGCCAAGTACCCTAAGCCAAAAAGTCACTCATTCATCACCCCTCTCAAAAAAGACCATCAAGTTTTAACGCTAGAAGCTCTGGGCTTTATGCTCGCCAATGAGTTAAAAATAACTTGCAGTGTTGTTGTAGCCATGTTGGTCCCACGATATGAAAGAGACAAGATGAGTGAGGTGATATCTTTTATCGGACCAACTTCTATTGATGGAAGGAACAAGCTTTCGAGCGTCACAGAGCTCTTCTTCAGGTCGAGCTTCTGTAGAGCTCCACCAACAGAAGATGGTCCAATAAAAGTACTACCTCATTCACCTTGTCTCTTAGAAACTGTGTGCTCTGCAACATCCAGCCCTCTCCTGGACAATTCAGAGAAATAATATAATTTGTTTGCTCACTCCTTTAAGGAGACAAAACACACCAGTTTGCCACATTACCTGGAGGTGACACCCACGTTAGTACAAACACAACAGTGTTGGTTTAGATTAATAGTAAATCAAGTTTATTATCAAAAGATAGTATTTTAAGTGAATTCAGGTATAAGAGGTTAAGTTAGAAATAGTTACCAGCAAATAAAAGTGGGGGGGGAACACATCTAAAAGTCTATAACTTAATCTAGCAAGGTAACAGGTTTCAGAGTGGTAGCTGTGTTAGTCTATATCAGCAAAAAGAATGAAGAGGTGCCACAAGTACTCCTCGTTCTTTAATCTAGCAAGTTTTGGTTCAAAGCAAAGAGACTTTCTTACCACAATCTTCCAGCAAAATGGTGACTGATCCTCTGCTTGGTCCCAAAGGTGCCGGTGTCTTTGTCTTCTCAAGCGAAAAAGATAACATTGGTTTCTCTGCCCCTTTCTCTTAGAGTCTCTTGAATCTTTGAAGTGGAGTCTCTTGAAGGTTATTCCTCAAGGTAAAGTTTATTCAAGCACTGAGGAAGGTGACATGGATTCTACTAGCTCCATGCTCTTCCCTGCCCCACACACACACACACACACACACACACACTTGTGTTTGCTGAAATGCAAATTGTTCTGTCCCCTGACATCTCCTCCTCCTGTTGTTTTGATGATCCTGTTTACTACTTATACTGTATATAAATTGAGGTAAATACACATTCCTTTGTTTAGGATAGACCTGTTTAACAACTTTTGCCTCGGTAGTGCTGTTTGGTTTTGAACATGTGTTAATAACATCATACAGGGGGAATTCATAACTTTACATATAATATTGCTACATACATTTCACCATAATATTATTGACCAATGAGTTAATAGTTTTCAGATGATACTACACAAGGAATATTTTGTTGAAAGGTTATTACAATAATGTGCAGGGTGTGAATGCAGGGGTTCTTTGGGTCACAGTCCATATTTTACATAGATCTATTTATGAGCAATAAAAGGGCTGAGTAGTTCTGGCATTCTTACTGAGAAGGCACTTATGCTACTAACAGTAGGCCCTATTCTCAGCAGATGCCACTTGATGTAGCTTTATTGATTTCAATGGCGGTATGCTGATTTACATCTGCTGAAAATCTGGCCCAGTATGTATTAATTGGTATAATACTGTGATTTGCCTAATGAAAGTTCACAGATCAGTGTTTCAGTTTCTTCATAAGCTAGCTATCCACTCTGATTATTGGTTAGAAAGAAATATATGAGGAGAGAAAAACAAATAGAAGTTTGAATGAGTAAAATAATCCATTGTTTTTTGCCTAATGGCACTTGCAAACTGTGGAATATTTCACTGATTCAATACTTGTTTGTTTACATAACCTTGTTTTTTGAATTGCACATTTATGCATTACATTAACATTTCATGTGCTGCACACTGCATTTCACGGTGACACTAAAATTAAATTCTACTACACTACACTTCATATCAGACAACAAAGAAAAGTGTTAGAGAAGCATTCTTAAGACATGCCATTGCTAGGCAGCAACATGAATTGCTTTCATTTTCTTTAAATCTGTTTATAAAATATTTCTCCCTTTCACATTAATTTTGTATTTTAGATAAAAAACTAAGAATAAAACAAATATTTTAAAATAAATCACATTTGCAGAGTAATTGAAAGATGCCAATTGACAGCACTGGAAACTGAAGCCCTCTATTCAGCCACAGAATGTGTGTTGCATAGGCAGCAACTGTGCAAGCTCCCCCATACTGCCCTTCAACCCTCTCCTGAGAGGCTTCAGTTTAGTCTCTATGCCCCTTCAGTCTTTGCCTTCTCAGTGGACATAACTAGCCAGGGTGCTAATTATTACCAAATACCACAGTGGCTTTTATAATCTGTCTCCTGGAAAGACCTGCAGCTATAACTCGGGAACAATTTTTGGTTACTTCTGACCTATGCTGGAGTCAAAACTGTAGCCAACAAGTGAAAGACTATTATCCCATACTTTGGTAAAGTACATGTAAAAATAGTTAATATAATTTGCCGGGCCAGGTCTAAAAAAATAAAACAGGAGCCACGGGCACATTTTGGAACATGCACATTGGTAATCAGTTTGCCAGCTAACAAAAACAAGTCTGCCAGGAACTCAGTGCCAGGTGTTTGCATTTCCCATTGCCCCTGCCTAGAATGGGAACATCATTAGTAGTTGCTTTTCCTTTTTTGGAGACTCCATGAACTGGAGCAACCATCTGCTCCTGACACGTAGCTAATAGCTGTTGAGGAAAATGCCTAGATTGACATTACATGGATACATTTTAAGCCAAGAGATTATCACAGAACATGGATGCTTCCTGTGTATCTATTCTATGACCAGGAACACTTCATACTAGCCAGGATCCAATTTTTTTTATAATTGTTGAGTACCAAATGGTAGCTGTAGTTTTATGCTGGATAACAAGTGTGATCCCTCATAGAAGTGCTTGACCACATCCACTGTGCTAGATTGCAGTTCCTGGGTAAGTCTCTATTTCTCCCAGGGGTGCAGCTGGGGATCCAGGGGGAAGAGCAGATGCAGGAACTGGGGAAAGGTAAATGTTCCTCCACCTAATTTGCCTGAGGGATTCAATCCAGTAAGTGGGCACATAACTCATCTATCAGGTTGCACCGCTGAAGGCAAGTTCACACAAAAACATCCAGGAGAGGAGGAGATAGACCTCCCTCAAAACTTTTAACCCAGTGGTTAGGGTACTTACATGGGATGCAGGAGACCCCTTGTTGAAGTCCTCCCTCCACCTGAAAGGGACAAGGGATTTGAACAGAGATTTGCCACCTCTCAGGAATCTGAGAAAGAGAGAGAGAGAGAGCGCGCATAAAAATGGTTCTGTAGCCTGCTGGTTAGAGCACTCACCTGGGAGGTGGGAGACCAGGATGAAGTCCCTACTCCAATGACTTAAATTATTTATGCACAGTTGAACAGCTTCAACAGGAGAGCTTGAGGGTGCCCCATATTCTATAGCTTAGTGCTTAGATCACGCACCTGAGAGGTAACAGATCCCTGATTAAATCCCTTCTCCTCCCAGGGGTCTTCCACATCTTTTTTTTGGTCTATATTTTTACAGACATACTTGCTGACAGGTATTTTGAAATAAATTACCAAAATAATTGAAACTGGCATGATAATATTGTGTTATTTTGACAAATATATTCACATAGCTGAAGTTGCATATCTTAGATCGATCCCGCCCCCAGTGTAGACCAGCCCTTAGCTAACTAGCTTAAATCAAAGGGAACTGCTTCTCTCCTTAACCTTCCTGATATTAAGAGAATTATTTTCCTTGACTTGTTCATTTATAATTTTATCTAATTACTTATTATAGTAATTGGCAAGCCAGATAAATTGAACCCATTGACTTACTGATATTTCAACTGCAACCTTGATCTGACTATTGCATAATATCATTGTAAATTAGATTAGGAAAACTAAGTTAAATTAGCTAGTGACGTATTTTGCTTGAACTCATTTGTTTTATAACGACTTGCGTAATCTTTTAATAAGTTTATAAAAGACCAATCAGTTAGTTCAGTGTGTCTCTTAAAACCTCAATGCAGACAAAGTAACCTACATAGAGGAAAATGGTGAAATCATTACAAATAATTCCTGAATCCATCCTATATTTTATTTACTTAAAACAACATTAATTATCCCTACATTGCCTGGGGGCCCAGTCTGGTAGGGGAGTCTGAGCCCATTTCTGGAATCAGGCTCCACAGGTGTGTTAGGCGAGGGGGATGCTGTGTTCCCCAGTTCATGCATCACTCTCAGACTTAGACATCTGGATGCCTAAAGTGCAGTGCACATGCACAGAGGCAGAAACATAGGCACCAAGGAAACTTTATTTCAAAAAAATGTAGGCGCCGAGCAAGTTGAGGCACCTCCAGTCCTTGGCGGCAGCTTACTGGGGGTTTTGTGAATCCCAGTGGGGCCTGATTAGGGGATTTAAGAGCCTAAATGGCAGTTAGGTGTCTAAGTCCTTTTGTGAAGCTAGCGTTTAGGGGCCTAAGTCTCACTGAAATGTAGGCTTCTCATTGCCTAAGTCACTTTTGAAAATGAGAGTTAAACTCCTATGTCAGATAAGCATTGCAATACTGTACTGAGCAATACCTATATACCTTTAAACATCTGGGCCTTAGTCATTCTAGGTCTCAGTTTCCCATCTGTAAAAAGGGACTAATAGTACATTCACCCACTCAAAGGGGTGAGGTGTAAATACATTCAAGATTGTGTTGTGCTCAGATACCATGGCAATCGAGGCCATATAAGTAACTAAGATAGAATATAGAGTTCTGAATATAACGTCCTTACAGGATCCTGCCCAATATGATTTAACAGTCAAAGAAACCAAAGCAAATAAAAAATCATGCAGCTAGAGCAATGCTAGCATAATGGTATGTTTTGACTTCAGTTATACTCTCTATGGTAACATAGTGAAATGAATTAATACTATACCTAACAATTGCCATCATGGGAAGAAATATATATTTATAAAATTTATAGCAGATCTGTTTGGCATTTTTTTAAAAATTTAAGTTCAGATGATAACTAAATGCATTAAAGGCTTGTCTACATGGAAAGTCCAGGAAAACTGCTCTGAATTAACTAAAGGTGTGAACTTGGAGTGGATGGTTAAAGTGCATTAAATACCCTTGTAGATGCTGTTTAGAATTAAAGTTGACTTAATTTGGTTAATTTAATTCAATTTCAAAGTGAATTAAGGTAACCAAATTAAGGCCACTTTAATTCTGAATGAGGGTGTTCACCCAGAGGTATAATGCAGTTGAACTAATCCATCACAAATTCACACAGTTAGTTAATCTGGATTAATTTTCCTTGATGTCCCCATGTAGACAACCCTAAAATAGTGTAAAGGTCTAATCCTACTCTTGAGTATGAACATGCAACTCTCTGAAGTAAATAGGAGCCGCAAACAAGCATTAACAGATCAGATAACTTTATGTTCTCTTCAATTCATATATGGCATATTTGGGGTTTGCTTTGATATTTGATTTGGAAAGTAAACTTTAAGTTTACATTTTGTAATGAAGAGTGACAGAATATCATCTTGGAAAATTTATATAAACAAATACAAAACAAAATCCAGCTTTCTTGTTTAATAATAATAGAGTGTTAAAATATTGTTAATGCATAATATGCATTATTCATAACTTGAACACTAGCCAATCTAAGTATTTTATTTGATTTAAACTGGTAAATGTTGGTAATGTTAAATTTTTTTCTCCCTCTAAAAGCCAATGAAAAATATTCTGTTAATAAAAATGTAGAGAGTATGAACATTACAAATATATACCATGCTGAGTGGTAGACAACGTGTGTCCCCTTGTTGTCAATTCCATATGATAATCAAGTCACACACAAAAACCCACTAACATGGCAAAATATTATGTTTATATGATGTGATACATTGCTATCCTAATTTTATTTCTGAATCTTTTAAATCTTGAATTCCATAGTTATGATATTTTAAATAAATAACTTTTATTTTAGATGTAAAATTTCCTGCTCAAGAAAAATGTAAGTGGTTACAAATTATTAGCAATAAAGACCAGGGCTAACATATTAAAAAATGATGGTTTAAGTTAGAACTTCAATGGCTGAAAATCAGGCCACCTATTTAGAAGCCTATATAGGTACATGTGCTTTGAGTCATATGGAAGGGCATACTTTAAAAATCTAAAAAATGAATAACTGTTTTTATTTCTATACCATTACTAGTAATGGTAGTATTTAGCTCAGGCTAATATCTTACAGGTTTTTATTCCTAAACCTACTGTGTTGACTTGGGACCAGGAAAAGTCCCATGTAGTCCTCTGTGGGTACTCTTTCTTTCAACAATCCAATAGATAGTAGATTTCACATAGCCTGAAGGAAATGTTGATGCATCTATATCTGTTCCCCTGAGATAAATCAGTTGCCAACATCAGTGGCAGATTAGCCACTGGGCCAACATGTCCTGTGCCCAGGGGCACCGGCCAATTGGGGGGCCCCTGGAAAAATGGGCAGCCCCTTGCCCTGAACCCGCTCCCCAGCAGGAGCGCCGGGCGGGCGGAGCAAGCCCCTACATCCCAACACCATTTCTCCAGCAGGAGTGCCAGGGGGTTGAGGGGAATGCAGGTGGAAGGGTGGGGAGGGGCCCCCACTTGCTCTGGCACAGAGCCCGACAAACGCCTAATCTACCATTGACCAACATGAAGGTGGTTGGGAGCTTGGAGTAAGTGATCATGATCTGATATAATTCAAGATCCCATGGAAAGGAGGACATGAGGACAGCAAAACTAGGACACTAGACTTCAAAAAGGCAGCTTTCAGCCAACTCAGAAACAAGGTCCATGGAGAGACCGATTAGGAAGAAAAGGAATCAGGGGGCAGGGGGGCTGGCAGTTCCTAAAAGCTGTAATACAATTAGAGGCTCATCATCAAGCTATTCCAATGCAGAGGAAAAAGTCAGAAGAGCCATAGGATATCAATGTGGCTGCACACGGAGATTTTTAGCTATCTAAAAACAAAAGGGATACATACAAGAAATGGAAGGGGGTGTATATTACTAAGAATGCATACATTGGAATAGTAAGAGAGTGTAGGGAATAAGTCAGGAAAGCCAAGACAACTGGCAAGAAATGTTTAAGACAAGAAGGGATTCTACAGATGTCAGACAAACAGAAAGATCAGGGAAGGTGTGGGCCCGCTGCTCAATGGAGAAAGTGAGCTGCTAACAGAAGATGATAAAAATGCAGAGCTGTTCAATGCCTATTTGCTTCAGTCTTCACACAAAAAATAATATGTGACTGGATGACTAGTGAAGTTATCATAGACAGACAATAAAGGGAAAGAGATGCAGATCAGGATAGGTGAAGAATGTGTCAGATATCTTCTGACTAATTTGGATGAATTCAAGTTATCAGGGTACTGAAGGAATTAACTGAAGAAATCTCAAAGCCACTGGCGATAATATTTGCAAACTCTCCAGGACGGGAGAGGTCCTGGAAGACTGGAGAAGGGCTAACATAGTGCCCATCTTTAAAAAGGGGGGGAAGGAGGAGCTGGGGAACTATAGACTAGTCGGCTTGAACTCAATACGTGGGAAGCTACTAGAGCAATGTATAAAACATTCCATTTACAAATAGAATGAAGGGGTGATACCAAGCAGCCAGCATGGATTTACCAAAAACAAATCATGCCAAACCAGCTTAATTTCTTTCTTTGACAAGGTAACTTGTTTGAAGAATAGGGGAATGTGGTGGACATAATATATTTGGACTTTAGCAAGGCTTTTGACACAGTCCCACATGACATTCTCATAAGTAAGCTAGAGAAATGCAGGTTCGGTAGACCTACCATTAAGTGGATACATAATGGGTTAAACAACAGCAAACAAAGAGTGACTATTAATGGAATGGTGTCAGATTGGAAGAAGGTTTCATGTGGGGTTCCACAGGGATCTGTTCTGGGTCCTGTGTTATTTAACATATTTATTAATGACCTGGATATAGGAATAGAGAGCACACAGATCAAATTTATAAATGACACAAAGCTGGGGGTGGGGGGTTGCCAATGCTTTGGAGGATAGAACTAAAATTCAAAGGCATCTTGATAAATTGAAGAACTGGAGTATAGACAACAAAATGAAATTCAACAAAGACAAAATGTAAGGTGCTACACTTAGGGAAGAACAACCAAACTCACAAACATAGAATGGGAGATAACTGACTTGGCAGCAGCACTGCTTAGAACAGGGGTTCTCAAACTGGGTGTTGGGACCCCTCAGGGGGTCATGAGGTTATTACATGGGGGGTCATGAGCTGTCAGCCTCCACCCCAAACCCCACTTTGCCCCCAGCATTTATAATGGTGTTAAATATATTAAAAAGTGTTTTTAATTTATAAAGAGGGTCACACTCAGAGGTTTGCTATATGAAAGGGGTCACCAGTAAAAAAGTTTGAGGGCCACTGGCTTAGAAGGATCTGGAAGTTGTGCTGGATCACAACCTTAACATAAATCAATGTGATGCTGTTGCAAAAAAATCAAATGCAATTTTGGATGGATTAACAGAGGCATAGCATGCAAGTCATCAGAGGTGATCATCCCACTCTATTCGGTGCTGATTAGGCTTCAGCTGGAGTACTGTTTCCAATTTTGGTCACCAATGTATAGAAAGGATGTAGAGAAACTGGAAAGAATCCAGAAGTGAGTGACAAAAATGACCAAAGGGATGGAATGTAAGCCATATAAGCAAAGGTTGAAGGAACTGGATATGTTTAGTTTGGAGAAAGAGGAGATTAAGGGGGGACATGACAGCAGTCTTCAAATACTTGAAAGGCTGCCATAAGAAAGATGGAGAAAAATTCTTCTCTCTTGTCACAGAGGGCAGGACACAAGGCAACACGTTCAAACTACAGCATAGCAGATTTGGATTAAACCTCAAGAAAAACTTCCTGTGAGAACAGTAGGACAAAAGAACAAACTGCTTAGGGAAGTTGTGAAATCTCCTTCACTGGCGGTTTTCAAAACAAGGCTGGATAGCCATCTGTCTTGGATGGTTTAGACACAACAAATCCTGCATCTTAGCCAGGAGTCAGACCTAATGTCCCTTGCTGTCCTTTCTAACCCTATAGCCCTATGATTCTACTATTCCGGTTTTTAAGATTCTGCCACTTCTATTGCAAGAAGACTTAGTAGACTTAATTCTAGCTGCTGCCTTCTCCTCTGAGTTGCCTTTGGCAACTCTTGGGTTTAGAACTGGAGGACCAAATTCTGCCATCAACTTTAAATACCACTGACTTCCATAAACAGGATCACCCCGGTGATATTTTTACTGAGCAACTTTCACCTTGCATTAAGACAATTTGCATAGATGGAGCTGACTTCAATAGTGTTGTCTGGGTTGCATATGACAGCACATGTGATCCAGTGTTAGATTATGCCAGAGCTCAACAGGGCTGAGTCCTGATAGTTCAAGAATGATACCTATGAATGTAGGTAGCTCTGATTCTAGTAGGTAAATTCTAACTTCTTTCAAACACTTCTGCTGTGAGTCCACAAGGAGTGAGTTTGTAATAAAAAAAATAAAATCTAGTCACCCTTGCCATTGGGTTTCATACATAGCATATGATGCCTTCTCCTGGTGTATATTTTACACTGGAGAATTTCTGAGGCTGGGACTGTCCTTATTTTGTATAAGAAGCATATTGTTAGCACTAAAGAAATAGGTTGAGATTTTCAGAGAAGATCCCTTAGACTGTTTTGAAAATCTCACCCATAATAAAAATAGTAATAATGAATAGCGGCAAGAGTGTGTATTCAAGAGCGTGAATGCTTTTTCTCTTTCTTCTAGCCATCATTTAACTTAACCACAATGCTCCTTTCTCCTTCGTCCACATATACACACTTCCAGTTTCCCCTCCTATGGTTCTTGCTTGCAATTCTGTCTATTTCTGTCCAACACAAGAACACAAAAATGCTGAAAAATTACAATTCCATTCTCAGCCCACACCCTCTTCTCCTAACACATTCAACAGAAATAACCAATAAGCACTAAATATTAATATATGTTAGGTAATCTAGGTATCACTGTGGCTAGCTAGCTCTATTTTTTTGGTCCCTCTTCACTCCACTGAGGAGCACATGTGGAAGCTTAGCCATTTTCCAATCTCTCTTCCACGGCATGTCTGAAATGGACTGATTTCACGAGGAAGAGTCAGACTGAAAGAACAGCTTGAGTGTTTCCCCTCTCGGCCACCAATTTGTTTTTCACATGGTACTAAGAAGTTTTCTTTCTAACAAGCTCAAAGTAGTCATGCCCAAAATGGCAACAAGTTAGATTTTTCCCCAGCTTTTCCACAACATAGTGGAAAGATTAAATAAGCATAGTTTATGCTTAAAATAAGAAGTGCTGATAGAACTAGTACTACCTCTACAACCAGAGTCAATTTTTTAAGTGTGCCAACTGACCTTATTAAGTATTAATTATTATTACCACCATATCTCCTAGAAGCCATAGTTATGGACCAGGACCCTTTGGTTAGCAAATAATTTGCAAATCAAGCCTAATTTGTTTGAATGTAATGAAGAGTGTTCTCCAAGTAGTTTGCATAAATAATTTTCAGACTATGGGTTGTTCATGAACTCTTTGCTTCAACACTTCATGCCCTGGTCACATGGTATTGCTGCTGCTCCCTGAGTGGATGATTGTTTACAAATGGGAGAATAATGAATAACTAATAACAATTCTAGCATGAATTAGTGTAATGATAAAACTTGTGGGATTCATTAATATTTTTACCAATGTCCAGTGGTCCAAATATTTGCAAATAATTTATAACATGTATCCTCCATCATAACAAACAGAACTGAGAACTTTCTGGAACTTGTCAAATAGTAAAAGTCTGATGCACAGAAGTGTTTGTGAATGATTGTTTCTTATAGTATATTCTCCATGGGGGCCTACACCACTTCCCTTGGGAGTCTATCCCACAATCTAGAAGACCTTCCTGTTGGAAACTGTTTCTTGAAATATAAACCTAAAATGTTCCTTCCAAGGTAATCTTTCACTCTGGCACATAGGCGCCGATTCCATGTGTGCTCCAGGGCTGCAGCACCTACAGGAAAAAAATACTAGCAGACCCATTGATCAGCTCCTCCCTTTCACCCCCCAGCACTTCCTGCCTGCCAGCAGCCCTGCTAAGAAGCACCGCCCTGTCCCTCCCACCACAGATCAGCTGTTCTGTGGCATGCAGGAGGTGCTGGGGGGGGAAGGAGTGAGGGCGGGGCATGCTCGAAGTAAGGGACGGAATGGGGCGTGAAGAGGTGGGGTGAGGGTGGGGGCATGAGGGAAGGGGTGGTGCAGGGGCAGGGCCTGGGGCAGAGTAGGGGTCCATCATCCCCCAGGAACACAAGAACTCTGTGACTGTGCTCTGGCAAAGTCTCCCTGCATTCTGCAGCATTGCCAAAAAGCTGACCGCATACCTCGCATGAATAGGTGCAAATCTGGTGATGGAAAAGTGATGCCAGCTGTACTGGATTCCTAAAGTTTCAGTTCTAAGATGTACATATACAATTGTTCTTAATTTAAAGTCGTTTCATTGGGGGGGGAGGAGGCTTGTTTTGTTGTTGTTTTTTGGGGGAGGGGAGGAGAGTGTAAAGTAGTAGCCAGAGATGGCCTGAGCTTTACTGTTTATATCTGAAATTTAAACTCCTCAACATCCAGGAGTTTTCAGCTTCAGAGTTTCTGCTCAGGCCATTAAGGAAATGTGACCAGCTGGGATCCAGGTATGGATTCCTGATTTTGGTTTAGGCCCCTCTGTGATGGAGATATTTATGGCCAGGAATGACTATCAAAACAGAGCACAGAAAGAAAAGAAACAACAAGGATGTGAGAGAAGACCCAACAATTTTGTTTAGATATATTTACCATAAGGACTGAACATTTGTAGTAGATACATTTATTAACCTATTACAGCCTTGGCAGTTAGCTTGTTTCCCTCATCAATGCAGTATATACAACAGATAAATAAATAGGGGATAAATGTGATGTATATTTAGACTGAGCATTAGATTTTAAAATCTCTGTCTAACTGAATGCATTAGCCAGTGTTTTCTGTTTGTCACCAGGATGCCATGGAAACACAGAACTGAATCCCTAATAGGTCTCTCCTGGCAATAAATAAACAAAGTCTTTGTCTATTAATGTTTCGATTTCTTTTTTTTTCCATGTAATTTACAATTTCAGAAAGAAAACAGATCGTCCTTGTCCCATCCCACCCCCATTTTGTTTGGCTGCAAAGTACACTAAAGACAAATGCAAAATACACCTTCTAGTGGCCATTGTTGATTTTTAAACTGAAGTTGCTAACATCAGCAACCACTGAATACTGCTTATTTGTCTTCAACTGGTTTAAAAAGAAAAAAAAGTGGGATATATAATTAAACCTGGAGATAACATTCTTTAAGTAAATTGCAGTCTAACCCAAAGAACACTTAGTATATTTATTTAAATTGAAAGCTGACATAGAACATAAAATCTATTATTTTCCCGACAAGTCTAAGGGTCTAAAAACCCTTTTTATAGAGATAGGAACAACGTTCATAGCTTTTAAACTGCTCCTCCAAAGCAATGACACACTATAGCCGCCACAGCTCCAAAGCTTATTAGAGCTAACCAAGGCAATCATCTCTATCACCCTAACACACAGGAGCAAGGTGAACCCTAAGCATAAAGTGCTAGAAATACTGCGTATCACACGGCATCAGTTTGCCATCTGGCACCTGCTGTACTGTCTGAAATGAATAAAGTCATCGAGAGGGGATGTTGTGCAGTAACATGAGTAATAGAAAGACTGATAATTATCTGTGTGGAGAAGTGGGCAGATTTAATTAGGTTACTCAAATCTGAATAGTCAACTGAATCCGAAGACAGTAACCTCAGTCATGGAGGGCAGCCATATGGTCCCTCTCAAGCTTTCAGGTCAGGCTGAAATTCTGCAGGGATCTTTGTTACTAATTTAAGAATTCAGCACCAAGTGCTTGACATCGCATCTGTCAGGAGCTTCTTGGTCTAGAACAACAGTCAACAATTCTGGCAATAAACACGAAAGGCCCAATTGTGCCAAACCTACACACACAGCTGACTCCTACTCTTCCCTCCCTGCAGTCCCCAGTGCAGGAGGCATTCAGGTGTGGGGAGGGGAAGGCAGGGGGTGGAATGGCCAGTGAATGAAGTGCCTTGACAATTCCCAGCTGGCATATGATCCTAGAGGACCACAGCTAGCTGGTGCAATTTAGAGCAGTCCTGAGGCTGCTTTAAACTATGCTGGAACTGAGGCAGAGAATGCAGGAGCTGCAAATGATTCCCCAACAGCCTCCTCTCTGTGCTGTGCCCACCATAAACTGGATGCAGTCAAAAATCTGGCCTCCTGAGTGGTACCTCACACATGCAAGTGCCGCATTCATGTGTAAGTACAGCAAAATTAGGCCCTATTGTATCTGTGAGCCAAATAAGGCATATATGTGGTAAATTAACACTAGAACAACTCAGAAAATCAGTTCCGTATAAAAAGAATGAAAACTTACAGTGAAATCCAGTGTAAAGCCAAAACCCTGCTCACTGACACTGGTGTTAGCATTGCACACCCACTTGGCACTGGTGTAAATTAAAGTACAAGGGTCAATATGGTGAAGAATCTGGCTTGGAAATAGCCAGACACTAAACTGTTATCAGATGGTTTATCTTTTTTGTGACAGATACAAATCTGAGTCTTAGCGTGCGCACGCACACACACACACACACACACACACACACACATATTTCAGTCCATGCACATAAATGAAAACTGACAATCCATGGTTGGTTGATTTTCTAAATTCTTTTGGCCATAGTCCTCGGTTTTCCTGTAGTTTGAGTGACCATTCTCCAGCTGCCACACCACAGTCACTCCATCTCCAAACCAGCAGGACTAGATGATTAAATTAATCACCTTTCAAACAACGAGAGGTATTCCTTCCTCCAACTCCCATGAGCTGAACTCAGAGCCTCTGCAGCACTGTTAACCCCTGCTAACCAGGAGCAAAAAACAGATGGAAGCTGAGGGAGCAGGAAGGGAAACAAACCCGCATCTCCACCATAGCAAATACAGGTGTAGAACTAGGAGGCCAAATCAATCATTGAAATAAAAAGTTTAATGAAACTTTCTGTACAGAACTTGAACTATCATAACAGAAATAATTTTGGGTGAGTGGGAAGAATAAATTTCAAGGATGAACTCAAACAGTCCTGAACACCTGAATGAGATCTGATTATGAGCTTTTAGCACAGCAAAAATCCCACTCTGAACCAGTGGTGTAGCCAGCTTCTAAGAGGAGGGGGAGCAAACATAAAAAAGGCGCCCCCCCCTTGGCTCCTCCTCTGGCCACGTCCCCATGGCTCCTCCTCCGGCCGCTTCGCCCCTCCCCCCATGGCTCCTCCGGCCCTGCCGTGCCACCCCTGTGACTCCCCCCCCACTCACTCCTTTGGCCTCAGCTGCAGGCCGCCATGCTGCGCCACCCTCTCTCTCTCCTCCGGCCGTGCCCGCCGTCCCCCCATGGCTGCCGGCCGCGCTGCAGGCCACCAGCCTGCACCCCCCCTCGCTCCTCCGGCCGCTTTTGGAAAGGCGCCGCTTATGGAACATGTGCTGAGGGGAAGCGGCTGCTTCCCCTGCACCCCTCTAGCTACACTACTGCTCTGAACACTCTTAATCTTAGAAAATTGTTACAAATCTAACATTGCTCAGAATTTACAGTCTTCAGATTTTGTAATTGGATTTGGAACATTATAGAGAAAGTTTCAAGCTGCAAATTCAGATATGAACCTGGGTCTGGATTAGGGATTTTGGTTCAGTGGCCTATTTAAACTACTCTACCATCCTGGTTACCTTCAGCCTTTATTAAGCATTCTTTTTTCCCCACCGTGTGGAGAACTATAGACCGTTGTTCATTCAGTCAGAGATTGTTGTTGATCTGACCAGCAGGGTCAGGACAATAAATCATTCATTCTTAACTGAAAGAAAGAGGAAAACTTCCAGAACTCAGTTCAGTCTCACATACTGTACTGCAGTAAGAGAACATCCATAATGTCACAATATATACTTCAGATAAATGCTAACAAAAGAATTAGTATTGGCAATTGGACCAAAAATTCAGTGGATCCTTTTGATAGGTGGGGCTTGCTTGTGCCACTCCTCTTATTTGCCTTTGGTATTGTCAAGGCTGATTCCCCACGGTGCAGGCCCGCAAGGATTCTAAAAATTAATACTGGCCACTCCAGGCTGGTATTAAACTCCCAAGGTCACAGTTTCTTTCTGACCTTGGATGGGTAGATGCTGCCATCACCCAAGTGCAAAAAAACCCCTTGGGACCCAGGAAGGCGCACTTGGGAATTCCTTCCCGTGGGGTACCCTCAAGCCCTTTCACTGCCCTCTCTGGGGAAGAGTTGAAAAAGAAAACAAAGAAAATTAGCTGTTGCCCCCAGCTAATTAAACAACATGTTCACAAACCACTTAGGACACCAAAAATCCAATCCTGTTCTTAAAAAAGGTACATTTTATTAAAAACCAAAAAGAAAGAAAATACATCTGGATCTTAGGCTTTTACTAGATTTAAAAATCCCACTTACAAAATTAAACATCTTGAGGTTCAGCTTAAAGGTTACAAGCAAAACAAAAGCATTTGGTGTTAGCACAGAGTCCACAAGCCAATAACAAATAAACAGAAATAAACCAAACTACATCTTTCTAAACATCCCCTTTACTTACATAGCTGGGTTGTTAAAGAAATAGTTCTAGATCTGATCTGACGATTTTCATACCTGGCCTTCAGCTCCTCACAGCATACCTGCTCTCTGTTCCCCTCTTTCCTGGAGAACAACAGCAGCACACAAAGGGAAAGCTTTTTTCGCAATTTTAAAAAGTTCTCGCCTTCCCATTGGCTCTTTTGGTCACAGTGCCCACTCCCTTCCTTTTACCTGGACTTTTTTAACCCTTTACAGGTAAAGCAAGTAGAGAACAGCTACTAAGAGGAATTTTATAGCTAACTCGCTGGCTGGGTGTCCATAAAAGTGAGCTATCCCCTCCCCCCCACACACACACACTTCATTTATCACAGGTATACAACTCTATTTGCAATATATGTAAGTGCATGATTCCGCTGACACTTTGCACAAACAATTCCCACTGAATTCAATAAGGGTTCGGTGCTACAGAATTATGCCTTCAATCTGGAACTGTTTATAGTAAATGTCATGACCAAACAGCATCTTCTGTGACATTGGGAGCAAAATGGTATAGTTGCCAGAGAAGGCCAGCCAGGGACAGAAATAACTACTTCAACTGCTTGTTCGCAAAAAAAATGCCAAGATGTTAAAATGCAAGCAAGCACATGCTGGTATTTGCATCTGCCTGTAATGTGTCACAGAGAACTCACATTTTGCCTGCATTTAACTTCTCTTCTTTACAAATAAATGTCAGGACCAGGTTATTAAATAAGGTACTGGCTGTAAATATTTTGGATTATTTTTAATATTCATTGTACTGCATTACAATGTTATATGCTGCAATGGCTAACAACAACAGCCTACATTTACTGGTGTATAGCATCTTTCATCACTAAAGGTTCCATATGCTTTCCTAACTATTAGAGTCAGATTTGAACCTTCCATCAGACTTGGTTGAGGTTGAAAATCTATCTGAGCCCATATTCTAATTTTGCATAATGGTCTCTATTTATATAATGGATGCACCAAGATCCTCATTCCAAACATTCTCAAACTTTGGCATATTTAAAATTTGGATCTTGATGTGTCTTGGCCCCTCCCTGGAGAGTTTACCATCTATATACCTGACATTACTAGTCCCTCATATTCCTACTGTACACTATGTCATTGAATAACCAAGAAGCACCTGAAAAGTAGGAAATTCTTTTCTTCATTGCCATCCCCTGAGCCAAATGAATTTAATATCTATCATATCACTGTCTCACACTTAGTGTTTCCCACTGTGGGCCTCACACTACACTGAAATTGTTCCACTTGGCAGTGCCAATTAAAACTCTGGGCATATGGCTTACATGGATTTTGAACATCAAACACCAAATAATCTGGAAACTCTCAGATCCAAATCTCATTTTTCTGTTCACTTGCCTGCTACTTCTGCTTGCCATTCAGGCAATCTTCCAAGCCCCCACCAAACCCTCACATTAATCTCAATGGTTTTGATGCCACTGAAACATTTTAGATGAATTGGTTTTGACTGTAGTAGGATATTTTTCTCACTCCCTGGAAACAAAAGACACCATTTTCCTACTCCTCTGTTTTTAACACTTCTGAGACTCAGAGGCAGATCTGCCACAGAAGATCATGAGAAGCTTCTAAAGCAATCAGAAGTGTTTGCCAAAGCTCTCTGGTCCTTCTGGTCCTACTCATCTTATGAAATGGAGCTAGCCCAATGAGGACAGTAGATAAGATTATTGTTCTTCTGCCTAATTTTAACCAACTGTCAATTCCCCTCTCCTAAGGGTTTCATGTCTTAGATATTAAATCAAAGAGAGATTTTGTCAAATAGCTGTATCCTGCTTCATCTTGTTTATTGCACCCCCATTGATTCTCATAGTTATATCTTTAAAATACTCACATATATACACACAGACAAATTACTTAAGCATCATAACCCCATCCTGATGCTACACTAATTGTCTGTTATCAAGCTGTGCTTTTTAAACATATTCACATTTGATCCTTTAAAAATGCTTTTGAGCCTTAAAGAATTGATGTCAAACTGACTGGTCTAATTCCCCGCTATGTCTTTAGATGCTTTTAAAAAATAATTGGGGTGTTGAATTAGTTATTTCTCTCTTCTCTAGGGATCTGTCCTACTTTTTTAAAGTTTAAGCTTCTCCAATATCTTTTTCTATTTGTCCAGACCTTGTGTCTTTGTCTATGCCCTGTGTCTCTTCTGAACTGAGTTACACTCATGAAAGAGACATCATCAACTTAAACATTTCACTTTGTTTAAAGAATGTAAGGTATTGTTACAAACACCAATGATCACTATAAGTGAAACATATTGGAGACAAATGTTTTTCCTCTTTATTTATTTTGTGCACTGGAGAGCATTTCATGTATAGTCAGTTTCACCTGTTGCTTGTGTAGGTCTGTGAAATAGCAACAGAGGAGAGAAAAGCATTTTAAAAAATGGAAAAATATGAATATAACATTATAAAAAGTGGCAAATTGATTTGGGGGCAAGTGTAGTGGCTAAAACTAATTTCAACTCAATTTTAAATGGCTTAGATTGCAAGTTCACATTATCCCTTTAACTTGAAGCCAGACAAAGTGGATGGTATTCTGTTCTACTGAAGAAGAATGATCTTGAGACTTCCAAAATAGGTGTCCATAAGAGCCCCT
Source organism: Trachemys scripta elegans (assembly GCF_013100865.1). NCBI lineage: Eukaryota > Metazoa > Chordata > Testudines > Emydidae > Trachemys > Trachemys scripta. Next base: position 96,320,486 of record NC_048303.1, on the reverse strand, counting down.
TGCTGGCCCATTTGTACACAGTAGAAGGCCACACACCTTGCTCTTTTGAATTGAGTTACACTCTTGGATGCACAATAATTGCACAGGTTTCAGAGTAGCAGCCGTGTTAGTCTGTATCCGCAAAAAGAAGAACAGGAGTACTTGTGGCACCTTAGAGACTAACAAATTTATTAGAGCATAAGCTTTCGTGGACTACAGCCCATTTCTTCGGATGCACAGTTGTCATCAAATATATTTATTGTAATCTCTCTTTACTCCTTCCCTCCACTGACAATGAGGTTTCTCTCCTGTTCCCTAATTCCACCACCTGCTCCAGTGACTTTAGTGAGTTTGACCAGGCCCTTTTAAAGATTAGAGCATCAAGATTTGCGACCTGGTACAAAGTCCATTGGAGTCAATGGAAAACTCATTAAATCAGACCCTTCCTTCCTTCCACCAAATACACACGCATGGCAAGCATTTAAAGGAATGATAAATATGCTGCTACAAGATGAGTCATTTTTAGGGCATTAAAGCCTTAGCTTGAGTGCCTTCTGGAAGGTAAAATTCTCCTCACAGAATCATGTCTTTGGTTTCTAGTTGTCACTCTACATTTAAAAGGGTAATAATTAAAGTAATTTCTCTATTGAAATTGCAGTTACTTACGCTAAGTCCAAGAGTTGGCCATTTCCAGATGAATGAAGAACTGAGGTTAATAGCCTTTGGTTTTGTCTTGCCCTACCAACCACATACTTCGCTTTTCATTGAAATGCCCCAAGTATTAAGCTTAATTGATTAATTTATTTTAAAATATTTCATTCCACTTCAACATTTCAGATTGAAATAATTCATCATGATAAATTATTTCACTTTTCACCAGAAACTGACTTGGAGTTTTAGGCAACATTGGTAAAGCCTGGTTTGGTCTTTCTTCCTGACAATTTAAACTACTTTAAAAGCAAAGCTACAGGTATTTGATCCTCCTCAGATAAAGTCTGCATATGAACTTGGGAGTGTACCTATGCTGACGTGGCAGGGGAGAAGACTAAGAGGAATTATCAGTGCTGTTACTTTCAGTAGACCTTGCAGAGATTAAAGGGATGAGAAGGGTAGAAATATGGCTTCCAATTGTTCAGTGAAGAATAGAGTAAGTAGTTCTGCCAACATAGCATCCATTTTACTCCACAAGTAGAATGTTTGAGAGAACTATTATATTGCTTCAAACAGGTATTTTAGACCTTATATCTCAGCTGCTTCCCATCCAACAAGTTGAAGAGCAAAAAAGTTCCCTCAAGTGTTATTTTCCCATGTGGTCAACTCTTGAGAAGAGTTAAAGAAAAAAACAAAACCTGGACTGCTGGCTGTCCTATTTTCAATAACAGAAGTCACCACATGGATTCCCAATGGCAGAATGTTACAAACGTTTAAAAAGTAAGAAAAGAACGTGAATACTTTACACAAAACCAAGCTTTTTTCCTGGTTGTATTTGCTCTTTTTAGTCTATAAGAGTGCTAAAGCTTTATATGTAGTAAAAAATATTGTGATGGCACTTAAGAGTTTCTCCTTGTGGTGCTTATTCAATGCAAGTAAGGGCTGACCTTTCTGGAATAGTAAATAAAAGGGGGTCAAGTCTGAAACTCAAGAAAGTATGAAAGTATTTTGCTCAAACTTCAAATAAAAAAAACAAACAAACCAACTTTTGAGCTAAGAAGAAACAGGGAAGATTCCATCCCCAAACCAATTTGTTTGCCAGCTAAGCACTGTCAGTGATGGATAACAGGAGCAAGGCAGAATATTAGAATGGATAATTCCAGGAAAAAAAGGCAACAAACACTGCAACAAAGGAAAGAGAGAAGTCATGAAGAGAGATCCTCTTTTAAGTGTGCACTAAAGAGCTGATCACTAAACTTCTTAACAAGGAAAATATGGGGAAGGAACTTATGAACAGGAGGCACCAGTTGATGGCTGTTAATGTGGCCAATGGATGCAATGCATTAACCTTGCAGGCTAGGAGATATTTCCAAACTAACAGTATCACAACTGTCTGACCATCTCAGGAGGCTGTATTACTATTCCAAACATGGCTATTCAACATAAGAAAAATGGGGTGAAATCCTGGCCCCTTTGAAGCAAAGGGGAATTTTGCTGATTTCAATGGGCCAGGATCTTAGCCGTGGGTCAGTCAGTGGGCGGGTAATCAGTGTAGAACCTAATATCCACTTTATCTTGGAAGGGCTCACTCCTCTATTCTCTACCCACTCAAAACTTCAAACAATTTAAATAAGAGTGTTGGTTTGGGGCTCAAGTGATTAAATTCTGCTTGCCCACCAGCCCAGGGCATGTAATTGCTTTTGATAGGCAAATAAAATATGATTCCCCCCCCCCCTCATTATAAGAAGTGGGCAACTAGATTTTGTGCCTGGGCTGGTAAATTTTCAGGATAGTTTTCCCATATTTAGAAATAGCTGAGTGTTTTCAGGTACCATATTTTCCTGATGATAAAATAGCAAATACGTATGGTTTAAATCAGCATCGGACCATTGACTTCAATGGTTCTGTCCCCATGATCCCCCCCAAAAAACTCAACCAGGACTTTTCTGAGGAAGGAGAGGGAAGGACTGAGAAGGGAAAAAAAAGTGAGAAAGAATAAAGAAGTTAGTGGTATGCAACACACCATGCAGCTTTAACATTTGCGTGCAGGAGTATTATCATTGTCATCCTGTTTTAATCTAACATGACAAGATGAAAGAAAGTGTTATTATACACTAGCTCAGAAGAGAAAGCAGAGGTGTCACATACAGAAGAGAAAACACAAACCACAAAATGATATGATCAGGTTATTCAGTTCATTGGAAAAAGAACCCAGTAGCAATATAGTCAGGTTGCAATGGCACTGATTAGTTTACTGTACCCAATCATTGGATCAAAGAGGAAGAAAAGACAAGAATGTTTTTTAGATGGAACCACCAAACTAATTCCATATATGGTAAAATCTGGATGGGAGGAATGATAATATAGCTTACAGAATTGTGAAAGCAACATATAGTTATAACTGAAAAGAAACTTTCATTCTGAGCACTTACATTCACTGGTCTATCATTCCTCCCAAAAAATCCTTTGGGGGATGAGGTTTCTAATACTTGTTTTCAGACGATAAGTAAATTTTCTTCCAAAAATGTGAAAAAGAAACCTAATCAGATTATAGCTTTCTCAGTGCTTTTCTGCAATTACGAGTTTTTTCAATTGCTGTTTCTTTGGATTTTGAGCAAGAGGTTTTGTCACTTTAATTATGTCACTTTAATTAATGTTTTGTAACCTCTATAACATGTCTCAGTTACTATCTCAACCATGAAACCTTTTTCACCATTCAGAATCAACATGCACCCTCTGAGATAACAGTACATTCCTAGAAAATTACTAGAGTATCTGTTACTATTGTGCAAGCAAGTGTTGGTAAATGCTAGTAAGGATGACCAATCTATACCTAGAAAGTAAGACTCTATTTTGGGTACTGCTGAGCTTTGTGGAGGCCTTTCTAGTGCCTTGCCCCAAGAGTGCTGGAGCAAGTTGAATTTAAATTCTTTCATTATTAAGTACCTAAGCATGTATGTAAAGCTGGGAGGGGGTAAGGAAATAAAGAGTAGAGCTGCCTGAATTAAAAGTTAAAGCATTCCTTTTAGACTAAACCATCATGCAGAGGAAACAGATACAAAAAGAAATACAGCAGAAGGCTGCTTTTTTGTCTTTTTCTCTTTACACAAAATATGGAATATAAAAGGAACCACACATGGGCACACGGGGATCTAAATTAGTGTGCTTACTAATTGTATACCACATGCAAGCCATTGCTCTCTATGTTTACTGCTGCTCTTGCAGAGATCTGGTGACGTAGGAACACAGTGAGGGCACACAAACCATTTAAGGGTATACCGCCCAATTCCTATACACTACACATCTTTAATGTAAAAGGACATAAAATTAGAAATATATTGCTATCATGAAATAAACAGCATGATCCAAATTGTCTGGGAGGTGGATGATGACTTTTCTGGATAAAGTCTCACAGCCTTATCTGGAACAGTGATTGCACTTGCTGATGTAGCTGTATCAGGAACATCTTCCTGCTCTGTGGTGTTAGGGTCACTTGTAGTAGAAACAGGGACATGAGGCTCAGTGGTACAGTTACACATCACTGTCTATGGCAAGTAGTTTCAACAGGCATCCCTGGTGTAGAACATGCAGAGGGATTTGTGCTCAGAACAGGCTATCATGTCTTTTCCATGACAAATTTGGTGCTACTTCTATCCAATAAGACAGAGGACCAACCTGTGTTGTAATCACTTGAGGATTCCATGAACTAAGACTTTCTCTGATGAAAACTGCACAGCTGGGCATGATTATTTTTGGCCATTTCCTAAGAAGGTTCCTTTGGAGATTGGGCTTTAGCAAGCCCCAGCAAGATCTTAAATTATATCCCAAAAGCAACATCACAGGTGTTTGATTTGTAGTTGCGAGTATTGCATTCCTATGAGCCAAGAGAAAACTTGTAATTTTGTGTTGTAGGCTACCTTTATCTGAAGCCATAGCAGAGATTCCTTGTTTGAATATCTGGATAAATCTTTCCACTAATCCATTTGTGGCAGGAAGGTAAGATGCTGATGTGACATGTTCGATACCAATTCTTTTGGCAAACAATTGAACACATCTTTTTGGGATGTGCACTGAGTTCCATTGTCAGAAGTACTTGTGAACAATAGTTGTAACTACTGTCTGCACTGAATTAGTTGAATTTATACAGAATACTTCAGGCCATTCAGAATCAGCATCTACTCCAATCAAATACACATGTACCATAAACAGTCCAGTTTATTCAATGTAGATTTGCTACCACTGGGTAGTTGACCACTCACAAGGAGGCAGAGAAGCATATCTAAGCATGTGTCTTTGGTTTCACATCACTGTCCTTTTCTGTTGCTTCCAATGGCAAGTGTGCCAAGCAATCTGCATTCTCATGTCAGTTGGTGCTTTTGAATTCAGTATCATAACAGTAAGTACCCAAGAATATTGCCTATCTGAAATTGTGCTCAGGGCTGGCCTTACCATGAGGCGAACTGATGCAGCCGTCTCAGGTGCCAGACGGGGGGGAGGGGGGAGCACCACTAGGACCCAGAGTGTAGAAAATTGTGTCTGCTGCTGGTGCGTATGTATTCTTTCTGCTCTATATGCACAGAGATGGTGGAGTGCTGTGCTGGAGGAAGGAGGGCACCAGAGACATGACAGGCAGGCAGGAGAAAAGGTGAGAGGGAGTAACAGAAAGCAGCAGGAGCTGCAGGGAGAGAGAGGAGGAGGAGCTTCTTATGTACCTCTCTAGCACCCCCAGGAGCTTGGACTGATTAACACCAGCTTCTCAGGGAGCTTCCTGTTTCCCTGAATCCACTTGAAGATAACAGGCAGTCAACTGAAGTAGTAGGAACCAGTTCGGCCCTTAAGACACTGATATCTTCCCTCACTCAGGCCCTGGTTCCAGCCTCCTTATTTGTCCCCTTCAATTGAGTGTTGAGAGCCACTATAGCTGGCACAGAACAGCAGTCATGAGTGAAAGAAAAAAATGCCCCTCTGGGGCAGCATTCAGAAAAAGAAAGCAAGCAAAGGAAGCTTTTCTATCTAACCAGGAAGGAGCTCTCCTGAGATACATAGACACAAATGTTCACAGTGAGCCTTCCGGCCCCAACGAGGATGTGAGTGGTGAGGAGATGCCTGATCTTCCAGTTAGTCAGAGTGCAGGTGACCTGGCAGCTACTGCAGTATCCATATCTCCATCCCAAATGGATGTAACCATGCACATTCCTGAAGAAAAGTGTAGATCAGAGAAGAGTGTGGTAGAGGCACATGAAACAGCTGCTGCTGAGTTTAGTTCCTTAAGTCTAGATGATCCTGGACTGTGGACCCACTTGAGCAGAAGCCTGAGGGACTTCCTTATACTGTATGGGCCACAGCAAGTGAAAAACTTCATGTTCCCCAAAGACAATGAAAATAGAAGTTTCCATCCAACACATTACTGGCATGAAATCCCCAATGGTGACAAAGTGGAGAGGCCATGGCTTATGTACTCAAAAACCCAGAATGCTGCATACTGTTTTTGTTGCAAACTCTTCCAGTCTAATGTTCTAGCCACATTGGGTTCTACAGGAACAAAGGACTGGAAAAATCTGGCTAGAAATGTGGCATGCCACGAGAAGGGAGCAAATCACCAGAGAGTATTCCATAGGTGGAAAGAGCTTGAGATGAGACTAAGGTTAAAGTCCACCATAGATGATCAGCATCAAGAGAAGATTGCATCAGAGACTCTTTACTGGCAAAATGTTCTCTAAAGGCTCATTGCCATTGTAAGAATGCTTGCTACCCAAAACCTCGCACTGCGTGGCACTTCAGATCAGCTGTATGTGCCAAACAATGGAAACTTCCTTAAAATTGTACAGTTGATGGCTGAGTTTGATGCTGTACTCCAGGAGCATCTAAGAAGAGTCACCACCCAAGAAATGTACTCACTACCTTGGAAAAACAATTCAAAATGAGATCATACAGTTACTGGCAACAAAAGTCAAACAGAAGATTGCGGCAGATGTGAAGTCAGCAAGATATTACTCTGTTATTCTGGACTGCACACTTGATATCAGCCATATGGAACAAATTACTTTAATGGTGTGTTTTGTAACAACAACAGAACCTAATGAAAATGTCCCTGCAATGGTGACTGTCAGAGAGCATTTTCTAGAATTTATTGACATTGATGATACTACAGGAGTTGGTATGACAAATGTACTTCTTAAAAAGCAGGAAGATACAGGAATTGCGATAGCTGACATGAGAAGTCAGGGCTACGATAATGGTGCCAACATGAGAGGAAAGAACAGAGGAGTGCAGACATGGATCCGAGAGTTAAACCCTCTAGCTTTTTTTGTCCCATGCAGTTCTCATTCATTGAACTTGGTGGTCAAGGATGCAGCATCAGCTTCTAGTGAGGCTGCTGAATTTTTTTAATGTAATTCAAAGCATTTATGTATTTTTCTCTGCATCAGCTCATTGATGGCAAATTTTGAAGCAACATCTGGGAACATCCTCTCTGATACTGAAACCACTGAAACATTCTGAAGAGTGCACAGAAGTTGGCAGAGGAACTTCACACTGAAGCTATTTTCCCACCCATTCAAGAATACAAGAGTCACCAAAGAAGACATTTTGATTACGAGGCACAGGATAATCCCATAAGAGACCCCAAACAACAATTCAAAGTTGAATTCTTTAACCAGGTGCTAGATTGTGCAATATAGTCAGTTGAAGCACGTTTCATGCAGCTCAAGGAACATAGCAGTATATTTGGGATGTTTTATGATATTCCAAAACTCCTCACTATACCTGAAGAAGACTTACACCAGCAATGCAGGGCACTAGAGACACTGTTGACACATGATGACATGTACAATATTGATGTGAGTGATTTAAGTGATGAACTGAAAGCCCTTTCAAGATACATTTCAGCAGAATCAACACCAAAGGCTGTTCTGGAATATATGACCACCCTCTTTCCAAATGCTTTTGTTGCTCTGCGCATACTTCTAACACTTCCTGTAACAGTTGCCAGTGGAGAATGCAGCTTCTCCAAGCTGAAGTTAATAAAAAACACATCTATGCTCCACCATGACAAAGGAGAGGCTGGTTGGCCTTGCAACCATGTCAATAGAGCATGAGCTGGCCCAGACTGTGGACCTTCAGCAGGAAGCAGTTCAAATCTTTGCAACCAAGAAGGCATGGAAAGCACCACTTTGATTATTCAAACAGATAAAAAATACCAGTGTTTACTATGCAGACAAGAAAAGTTATTTGCTGTTCAGGCATTTGAAAGTTAAGTGTTACTTAACATTTTTGAACAAGGCATTTTAAGTTTTTAGTTCTCCTTTATTGGGGTTGGGTAGCAGAGCAGTACCATGAGGGGAATAGAACAGGAAGAAGGCAGAATTGAGACCTTTCAAAGTTTTGGCCCAAGCGAGGGAACATGGGGGGCGTCATTTGAGCTCCCCGCCTTAGGTGCCAAAATGTTGTGAGCCGGCCCTGATTGTGCTGCAGCCATTATTGGTATGCCTTTCATTGGGTTAAAAACTGGAACTAGAATTTGATGGTCTGTAACCAGACTAAATAGTTTCCCATGCAGATATTGGTTAAATTTTTTAAATAAAATTCCTCAGACTAAACTGAGACCTTGTCCATCCCTTTAAGCAGAATTACATTCTACAGAGGTAAGAGATCTAGAAGCAAAGGCCTGTTGTATAATCTTCTATCACATGTGAAGTCTTGGCTCATATTCCATATGGGGACGTATCAAAAGCTAACTTGATAGGTAACGATGCACTGTAGTATGTAAGGACCCTTTTAAATGCTATAAGCTTCTTGGCCTCACAAAAGCCTTGGGTCAATGGGTGGACCAACACCATTTCCATCTATTGTGCTCATTTAGCAGATGTAACTCTGTTGTTATACTAGACAAGAACCAAAGGCAATAACTGGCCATTTTGTGGTGGTGTGCCTTAAGTATAGCCTGAGTTTGGAACTTCTGTCTCTAACTTTGGCTATATCACACAAGATGCTAGACAAGCATTTACAACATGTAAGACTCACTCCCTCTTCAAGAACAATTTTTGCTTTCATATGTTTTAAAGTTCTGACACCATCCTGAAAGACATCAGCTTCCTTGTGCAAAAGTTCAGCTATTTTGGAGGGGAGGGGGGGTCAAAATCTTTTGCTAAATGTGCAGGTGTTTTATTCTCTCTCGGTCCAGCTGAATCTCTCAGTCAATCTTTACCAAATAATTCATGACCCCTTACTTCATAACATAGAGGTTTAGCATATGCTCTTTGCAGTTATGTTACTTCCACTGTAATAACACCCAGGGGCATGAGGATTTCCCCAGTATATATATTTTAGTAGTACTGAGATTTTCTGCAATATCACTTTTTAAAATAGTCCCCTGTGAAAGTAAAGAAACAGCAGACCGAGTATCAAGCTCCCATTTTAAGGCTTACACCTTACACTTGTAAAGAAATCCAAACAACACCCATTTACTGTCTTCTAAATTAAACAGTTGGAAAGATGCTATAACATTTTCAGTGAACTCCATAATGTCACCTGGAAGCTGATGAATCTGAAATTCTCCGGTATTGCTCCGTGACATGGCTGTTATACCTTTTGCATTGACCTGCACACTTTCTATATATGACCCAATCTCATGGGTTTCAACAGGCACTGTCTTTGAACCAACAATCAATTGCACTATGAAACTGTTGCAACAATGAAAGCACAGTCTAAGTGCTGTTCATGTTGTACCTTCTGCTGACCCTCAGTTTTTTTGTTGCACACATTTTACGATACTGTCGCAGCTCACCCAGTAGCTGTATACAGTGTTACAACAATTTCTAGTGCACATTTTAGGATCAAATCAACCTCAGTCAATAGCTATTTGGGGATTGCTTCATTTTATATAACACATACTAACTAACTGGTGCTTTAAGGCATCATTTAAGCTCTCTGCAAACTAGAAATGCTCTGTTAATTACCTTAGTTCAGCCCTACATCAGAAATTGTTTCATTTTCTTTTTGAATCCTTTCACAGAAGTAAAAACTACCTGAGACCACCAATGGCTTTGGAGGTAGGTGATTTTGCAGATTTTCTACAACCTTAGGCAGCATGTTATAAGTATTACACTCCCTACACACCACCTTTTCCAATTAGACTATCATCAGCTATTATATATTGTTGCAGTCCCTTAATATAGGCGGGCCAGTCCTCTATTGAGTTCAAAAAAGTCCATTTTCCCCCATTTTTTTCCTTCTAAATGAGCAGTTTACTCATAGTCCCAGTGGATGAAGGCTACAGTTGCCTTTAATTTCACTTTCACTAGATCTCTACAATCTCCTTCTATTTCACTCTATCCTTGGATTAGGATCCCATCCTTGTCACCAGTTGTGGTAGAGGCACCCCTCAAACTACCACACCTTGTCTTGGGATGGAGATCTCCTACCTCCTTTGGAAAGGTAGGAATTGACCCAGAAACCATCACTACAACATCTTCATCAGTAACACTCAGCTTTAGCAGCAACTCGCCTTTATCATCAGACAGTCCCAGTGCCCCTCTACATCAGTCTCTCAGTCACTAATCAGGGGTTTCCTTCCTTGCGGGCTCTGGCCAATTCTTGTATATGATACAGGCTCACAGGAGCTACACACTCAAGCTGCTTCCTGGGCCTGTTCTCCTAGCCTGCAGCTCAGATTCTCAGCCTGCTGTGTCCCTGCTGCAGTAGAGGCTACACTGCTCTGTCAAAGAACACAATCTCCTCTCCAATCACAGTAGAGCTGGCGGGATTTCCTGCTGTCTCTCTAGCCAACCAGAGGTCTGTGAGGGTGGAGATGCCAGCTGATGTTTGTTCTTTCACCCACCAATCATGGCTCCTAGGCAGGGCAAGATTTCACAGCACTGCTGCTGGTCTGTGGAGTGGGACTCCACACCAATTTTTGCCCTTTACAAAACAATAACAATATGAAGTAACCACAAGGACACAGTAGGGTCCAAAATATGCAACATATAAGGTCTAGTTACCTATATACTGTGCTACTCTGCCTGGTTTCTACAACACAGAACACAGTGAGTGCTACTGAAGTGCTCATAAACTACTCAGTTCCCATGAGCCATACCTGGGCAGCCAAAGACACTGCAGTGATGGAATAAAACACACTGTTTTCTACTTTAATACTGCCATGGGATAAGACTTAAGAAACTTTGTATGTCACAATCAGTGAAACACAAAATGTAAGTGAGCCCGTTTGGAACAAATAAATTCTGACCCTAATCTTTACCAAAACTCAAAATCTGAACTGAAATTTGATTGAGGTTGAAAAGGTTCATGTTAATGTTTTCTTTTCTTTTTAGTGCTGAGTATTTTGCAATTTACACATCACTCATCTGGTAGTAGCCAAGATATTTTAATTTTTCCTTTGAGTAATCTTTTAGCAGGACAGCAAGTGATACTGGCTACAGTACCAACAGCAGCAGAAATTCTAGCAGTAAAATTGGGTTAGAGTGGTAACTGTGCACATGGTATCCAGACTAATACTTAACATTCATCTTATACAAGGCTCATAGAGTTACCTGTAGCACTATGTTAGATTGCTTTGGTTTCTGTGGCTGTAGGAGTTGCTCAGTCTTCTTATTCACCTCAGATTGTATCCTTTAAAGGCACCATTGTTTACCTGAAAGTATTTTAATAAAAGGGTCATTTTGTTTTTACATAACTATTCTTAAATTTGGACTAGACCATCAAAGCCCCTACCCAGCCATGCAGGAATGTGAATCTTCCCACATTACAATTGTGTCCTTCCTGATTAGGAGCTTCTGGAATGAGTCACACAGACGCAGTATGTACTTTTAAAGTAAGACTGCATAGACCACTGGTTTGATCCTGTAGCTCACAGAACACAGCCTACAGCTTGTCTATCTGTAGCTAACTGAACTCCCTAGTCAGAACCAAAACCTGGAATGGATTCTAGTGACCCAGTTGCTGTACTCGGTACTTTAAAATACCAGCATGGATCACAGAATGGATTCTCCATAAGCATTCCAATTAGATCCTTGCTTGGCCCTACACAGACAGTGACTCCAGTTACAGTGGGCAGAGCAGGGGCTACTTGTCCAATACAACCTCCTGAGAGTAAGTGGGCAGGGTGGGGATGGAGGGTAGGTGGAGCCAAGTCAAGTGGCTGGTTGGACACTCAGAGGGCATGCGGGGCGAGGGAAATAAGCTGTTCCATGAAAAAGGGTGAAGTAACTTGTTCCCGCCCCAGAGCAATGATTTCAAGAGAAGAATTGTGCCTCTTTAAGTCACCAGTCATTCTCTGGACTGCTCCTTATTTTATACAGTTCACAGCTAGGCCTAAATCCTGACCTAGGACGCTTGGATATTCTGGAGGAAAGCGTTTATGAGTCCTCCGAGTATCATGATCACTGGAACTGGAGTCAGAGAGTCAATGTTCCCTGGAGGGACTGTTATTGCTGGGGCACTAGTGAAACAGGGTTAGGCTGGAAGCAACTCAGCCATATGAACAGAGCAATCCATAGGGATTAATAAAGTTCCACTTGTTCAATTTAACCTGCATTCAGCTTGATTTTTTGTGAATGAAGCACTCCTCCCCATCCTCTTAGCACACCCAGGCAGCATAACAAGTGAGCGCTAAAAGTGTTATTTATAGAGGGGACCCAACTGATGGCTAGCTGCCACCAGGGAACGTGGTCTGCCAGCTCAGGGGTGTGTTCAGGGCCCTGGCTCTGCCATGCATATATGCTGCAGTCAGAAACTCACTCAAAGTCTCACACTGTTTCTTTTTAGAACAGCAATAAAGTGCACTACAAACTCTTTTCACCTGGCTTATCTGAGTTCTGGGAAGGGGTGGGTGTAGGCCCATTCAAAACTAAAGGCTTTCTCCCTCTACTCCCTTTCCCTGGATAGCCAGAGCCAACCTGTCCTACACTGGCACGCCTCTCAGGAATGGAGAAGCAAGGTTTTTCCTTAAAGCAATTGAAAGTAATAAGAAAATTTGCAGTACACTAATGTAGCTAAGCTTTGTGTTAAGAAGAATTTATTATTAGGGATGGATGAAATGGCTTGGATAAATCTAGGACTAACTTGAACGTTCATCAGAAATCAAGCTGGATCTTCCTGACTTCGAAAAAGTTGGATGAACAATGTTTAGGTTTCTCTCTTTTTACTGTTCAAATGCCTCTCCACTTCTAGGTTTGGCAGGGACCAGTGAAAAAGTACGAGATACAGCAAGCAAGACTTCTTATGATATTCCCAGTCTGAAGGAAACCAACAAGATTTAAAGCGCAGTTTCTAAACCACAGACAGTGACTTTTGGCTTACACTAGGCTAAGTATCTTCAGTTCTGGGTGCTCATTGGAGTCTTTGAACCCTTTAAGGTTTACTTTATGAATTATGACAATACTGTAAAAAAAGTACTTATTGCATGTGTGATAGCATTGCTACTCTTCTTAGAAATTTTATTTTCTAAATTATTCTTGTTCTTTCTAGTCCTTCAAACATCTCCTGTGGTAGGTTTAAATCCCTGGAAGAGCACTTTTTAGTTGTTATGCACTTATTATGAGCTTTGAAACATGTCCTCACAAGCTACTGTAGAAATGCTATCCCTGATGGATAGCTTGGTTTGATTTTCTATCTTGATATCAACGTTTTATTCAAAACAGCTGACTTGTGGAGTCACATATCAGTACCATCTATCACTCTCTAACCACTACATACAACTCCAAACATGCTGAACAGCTCTGCAGAAGGACTTCAGAAAAACTTAGAAACCATCTCCTGTGCCTCACATACTCCAGAAGAGACCACCTTGAAAAAGAAATCATCACATACTTCAATACATTGGAACAACAACAACAACAACAAATCAGGAAACATACCTGGAGGTCATGCAAGAAACCCAAAACATCTATTAAAAAGCCTAATGACACCCATCCAGCACAAAAGCAAAAAGAACTACCTAAAACAATTCCAAAACGTCATCTCCAGGATAAACCATGGCATCAGGACCCACCACATGGATACTACATGACAACCCAACATCATCAATTTATCAAGTATCAGAGGGGTAGCCATGTTAGTCTGGATCTGTAAAATCAGCAAAGAGTCCTGTGGCACCTTCTAGACTAACAGACGTATTGGAGCATGAGCTTTCGAAAGCTCATGCTCCAATATGTCAATTTATCAAGAATACCCCTAACTGGAGATGAATTATCTATAGTCTCAGAGGATTGAACTTCTGCCGCACCACATAACCTGATACCATATTAACATGTGGAGAACTAGAAGAACTCCATCTCAAAGATTCTTTCACAACACCACCCTTAACTACCATGTCCCCACTGACAGTTCTAAGAAAAAATAATCATCTCCCTGGACACCCCACAGTGAACAAAACCACACACTTGAGTAATACATTGGAAAAAAATTGACTGTGGAATCCTTAACAAATATCACATCCACCACAATCTCTTCACCAACAGGAGGACAGCTATACAGTCCTGAAATCCAACCACCAGACAGTGATCAAACCAACAAAGGGGATGCCATCATAATTCTCAACCATGACGACCACATTAACAAGGCCAAGCAACAACTCTCCAACACCACCTACTATAAAGAACTCAAAGATGACCTTACACCACAATTCACCCAGGAATTTAAGGATATCACCAAATCCTTCCCCAAAAAACTCCAAGAGAAACTCTAGTCTCATCCCCCTTGAATCCATCTCAGGGACCTTCTACATGCTTCCCAAGATACACAAACAAGGAACCCAGGTGGACACATCATATCTGGCCATGGCAATCTCACTGAAGGAATATCAGGACTAATAGAAACCATCCTCAAACCACTCACCACACGAAGGACCAGCTTCCTCCAGGAGACAACCAACTTCCTCCAGAAGCTCTGCAATATTAACAACCTCCGGTGATGGGGTGCACTCACCTCTCATGAGCACCTCCTGTCTGCCAGGTGCGACCCTGCACTCTTTACTTTTTCTGTCATTCCGTGTCAGCTGTTATCCTCATCAAGTGGGTCTTCAGTCGCTCAGCCCTCTGGCTAAGTCACACAATTAACATGCATGAATGAACCCCTTCCCAGGTAACAGAATCCAACAAATGGTTGGCTCTCTCTGGAGTATTTAGCCCTAACTCTGGGCCTGTTTAAGTTGTAGCCCCTTTCTCGGGCTTTTAGTACCAAGTCTTATCCCCTTCTTGGGGCTTAAACCACTTCCCTATCAGCCAGTGGGGGTCAGGGGAGATAGACATGTCCACTACTGTAACCACATACTGCTTTGCTTTAGTTGTTGCTGATGCTGCATTCCCTGGGATGCTTCCCATTAGATCCCATCACCTTCTTAGGTTCTCTGCCTGTTCCCTTGACTGGAGAGTTTCTCTATCTTATCCCTTCTGGTCCCAGTCAGGCACTGACCTACTCAGGCCCAGCAGCTCCTTTTAACTGTGCCTGCTGTGCTCTGATTGGCTGTTTCCCTGCAGCCTTTCTAGGCAGGCCTGGAGGACCTTCACCGCTCCTTTTTTGGGGCAAGGTGTGGTAGGACCATAAGACCTCCAGCAGGGGGCCTCAAAGTGCCTTCTACATCCTGTCACACTCCCTTAGTATACTATTCTTGCCACCATGGATGTTACTTCCCTATACACCAACATCCATCACAATGACAGCATTGTTGCCTGCCTCAAATATCTACAAGACAATGGACAACACTCAGATATCCACCCCACGCACATCGCCAAACTCATCTACTTCATCCTCACTCATAACAATTTTACATCCAACAACAAACACTTTGTCAAAACCATGGGAACAGACATGGGTACTAGGATGGCTCCCCAATATAGAAACCTCTTCATGGGCTCCACTGAGGAAGAATTTCTGAAAAAATGCACCATGAAACCAGTGATATACCTGAGATACAATAAATGATATTTCCATCCTCTGGACAGATGACTTACACTCCCTCATAGATTTCCACCACAGCTTCAACCATCACTACCCATTGTAACATATCAAGGGTACAATTCAGACTAGTGGGAGGCTGTCACCCCTTACCTGCAACCTTGGGTACCTTACAATGCCTTGCTGTAGTAGCTCATACCTGGGCTGTTCACAAACAGCCTTCCAGCATACACGCCACACCCCGAGTGTCTGTGTATAATTGCAAGGTGCCAGATCTCACCAGCCTTGGTTATATTGCAGGATGAGCCTCACCCCCATCCCCAGTCCTAGATCTTCTCCCAGAAAGGTATGTCCTGTACTGCCCAGCCTTCTCCTGGACAGTACAAATATGTCCTTAAAGGAATGATAGACTTAATATAAGATGTCATCTTATTACCTTAAATAGTTGCTCAGAAATTTCAACTTAAACACACTGGATTAGATAAAACAATTAAAGAAATATATTAACTACGAAGACATAGATTTTAAGTTAGTATACACAATGAGGCATAAAAGTCAGAAATGGTTACAAGAAAAATAAAGATAAAATGCTCACTAGTATCTGTTTAAGAAACTATCTTATTTGCAAAGCTGACTTCCTCACCATATGCTCCAGCAAATTACTGACCAAGCTTTCAGTCAGGCTCCCTCCCCCAGAGTGTAACAGTTGTTTCCTTTTTTTCTTCTCGGGTGCAGAGAATAAGGTGAGCTGGGAGACAGAGCATGTCATCTTGGGGTATTCATCCATTCTTTTTATAGTTTCAGTCCCCATGTTGAAAAATATTTTCATCTGAGACCCAGGAGACAAAGAGTCTATGTGGAAGGAGATGACCTGCTGTTTTTTTTTTCATCCTGTTTGAACTTCCTTTGTTTTCCCTTCCAGTTTGATGACCCTCTTTACTGCTTAAATGCAAATTAAGGCAAGCACACATTCCTTCCTTTGTTTAGAACAGACCTGACTTCTGCCTGGGCAGTGGGGTTTGGGACATGTGTTAATAACAACATCACACAGGAAACTGTTGTACCTTCAAATGCAATGTTGTACATATATTTATCAGGACAATATTAACTAGCAAATTATGAGTTTTCAAATGATATCTTACAAGGCATACTTCATACAAAGATTATTATAATAATGTGTAGGGTGCCTCTCTAGAACATTCCTGCATCAACAACAACTTCCTGGACACCATGATCAGCTTCAACAATGGAACCCTACAGATAACTAAATACAGGTACAAGAAACACCCAGACACATATACCTTCACAGATCCAGTAACCACCCCAAACACATCAAGAAGTCTGTTATCTATAGCAAGGCACTCAGATATCACAGAATATGCTCTGAGGAGAAAATCTAGGATACACACGTTAACACAGTTAAAACCGCCTTCACCAAACAAGGGCATTCCACCAGAGAAATAGATCGCATCATGGAATGGGCCATCCCAATACCCCAAGAGAACCTCCTTCAATGCAGGAAAAAAAATTCTCCATCCAGATACCCCTAATTACCAGCTACCAACCCACACTAGAACCCATAGGGAGTGTCATTAAAAAATTACAATCTATTATTGATAGAGACCAAATCCTTAAGGAAATCTTTCTTGAACCCCTCTTTTGGCCTTCAATCAACCCCACAACCTCCCAAGCCCATCATAAAAGCAAGCTCCGCACAGACCAGGACCCATCAACTGAAAATGGCACCAAATCCTGCCATAACAATAGATGCAAAGCCTGTAGACATATCTCCACTGCTTCAATGATTAACACCCCTCATAATAGACCTTTCAAGATCCAGGGGTCCTACACATGCCTATCACAACATGTGGTGCACTAAATGCCCTAATAACAATTATGTGGTTGAAACCAGATAATCACTATGCTCTCAAATGAACTCACACAGGAAAATGATAAGACAAAAACACCCTGTCACCCATGTGTGAATGCTTTTCACAAAATGATCGCTCCATCTCTGATCTCTCAATCCTCGTCCTCAAAGAAAACCTGCACAACACCTTCAAAAGACAAGCCTGGAAGCTTAAATTCATAATTTTGCTAGACACTAAAAATCATGGTATTAATAAAGACACTGGATTTATGGTTTATTACAACAATCTGTAACCCACTAGCCTCACCTTCTTCCCCCTTATGGCTGGAAGGGTGTTAACTGGCCACTTTATCTTGGTCTCTTACAATATGTATTATCTGCTTATGCTAAACAATCTGTTCCACCTTGCATTTAGCTGCGATACTCTGTGTACCTTTCCCAGACCAGAAAAAGTGCTCTGTATAGCTTGAAAGCTTGTTTCATTCATCAACAGAAGTTGGTCCAATAAAAGATATTACCTCACCCACCTTGTTTCTCTACTATCAGTACTAACACATTTGATCACACAACAGTTTGGTGTATTTTATACATAAGCTGCCTTCTAAAATGCATCAGATGATGATGTCTTTAGGAGTGTCTTTTTTATTTCACATTCTCTTTTGGTCTTGGAGGACAAGCAATACTGCTGATATAATTTTTAGTCAATATCAGAGCTGGCCAGGTTCCATTTGATGATAACTTGTGAGGTTTAGAAATTTGTTTCCATTCCACACTGGAGCAAAAACAAAACATCTTGAAGGCTTTCACAAAAAAAGAATTGTGCAAAACGTCCATTTTCAGATCAAAAGGTCAGGTTCTCTCTCCTTCTCTCCAGAAAATCCACCCTGAACCTGAGAAAATGTCCCATTGAAACCTTAGTAGAAATCTGAACATTTACGTTGAATGTTTCAGTGTTGATAAAATGGCACATTTCCATGAAAAACTCTTTAGTCAAAAAGTTTCCAACCAATTCTAGTCAATATAATTTGGAAC
Source organism: Trachemys scripta elegans (assembly GCF_013100865.1). Lineage (NCBI taxonomy): Eukaryota > Metazoa > Chordata > Testudines > Emydidae > Trachemys > Trachemys scripta. The sequence continues at coordinate 96,302,044 of NC_048303.1, read as the reverse complement.
AACAAGCTCCAAATGCAAGCAGCAATTTTTCTGTTTGCCTTGCCCTGCATTATAACTACAAATCATATAGGCCCTGATTCAAGGAAGGTCTTTTGCATGTGTTTTAGTCCATCTCTGTTCAGGATAGCAGTTAAACACATGCTTAGCATTAAGCAAGTGCTTAAAGTTAAGCATGTGGTTAGTTGCTTTTCTGAATAGAAATGCTTTCCTGAATGGAAGCAAACTGAACCCATCCTTCTACTGAGGATAGGGATTAGATTTAAAATAGTTCCCTCCATTTAACATAAAAACTTCCTGTTTCCTTCCTAGGCAGGATTGTGTTTGTGGATGTAATTGAGGTTTATTGAATAGCAGTTGTTACCCCAGATGGTGCTGCTTATAATTATAAGAACATTATTTTCTCTGCTCGTTTTCCTCTTAGCATGGAGTCAATAAACTTTGTTCTATGTGCCATAAAGGGCACTGGTATCTCTTTTGTTCTTAGCACAAAGAGGACTATTTTTAGCACATAACCTGACCATTTTCAGAAGGTGGTTATTATCAAGCTCAAAATTAGACTAATGTGTCTCATAGGACTGCAGTACTCTGTGCATTCAGTAGCAGACTCCAGGCTTCAAAGCAATGTAGTTGCACTGGTTGGAAAGGCAATTGTGGATGACACATACCCTTCTGATTCTACTTCAGCCTCAGTTTCAGGGGAACAAACAGGGATTGGAGGTCTAATGTTAAAAATAAAATCACATTAACTTGAGGCCATCATAAATCTTGAGTTCAGCAAATGGGTGGAACACAACAAATTTTCCCCTGATCAGCTCTGTTCTTTTGACAGAAATGCAGTGCCATTAATGTCTACTGGGGATAAGCTGTGGATTAAGTCACATTGCATCCTTCAGGTTTTGGAAATTCAGTCCCTATGGGTTGAACTGGTTCACCCTGCACGTCACTGCTGTCCTTGTAATTTGGAGAATATGTAAATGTTCTTGACAGGATTGTAAATTATAACATTCATGACAAAAGGAATTTTTCTCCCTTTTACTTAAAATATAAGACTCAAGTGTTGTATTTTCTGGCAGACTGAAGTTTGTAATCCCTGTCTTAAGATATAGAACTGTATGCAGTACTTCCAAATTGAACATGCCTCCTTTCAAGTTATGGCAAAGTGCAATTACAGTTTAAAGGGAATATTTATGTACATCAGTTAACAACATCATTGCAACTTAGTGCTCACACATCAACACTTAATTAGTGTAAGCATAAGTGACATAATTGCTACAAGGCATACATTACCCGTAATGTGAGGTAATTTCATGCACTATGCACATTTTAAATATCTACTCTGTATTTTGCCAGGCTGGATTTTTAAATCAATAAGAGATGTTTGCACATAAAGACACCTTATCCTATTCCCTGTTTCACTGTATCCAGCATTGTAATCACGGTAATTTTTCTGGGAACTCTTGCCACTGTTGGTCCTTCAAACTGGAAAGATCAGAAAGGTGATTTGTTGCCTAGAACATAGACATAATGTGAATCCAGTTACCTATATGAACAATATATTAAGTGTTCTATAAAACAAACAACATTTATTGCATCCTCACTGTCTTCTTTTTCTACAGCCATCTCTGTGCTTTTTTCCACACCACCTCTGAGTATGAAAGGCCCATCTTGGGCTGATCAGCAAAGCCAATGGCTTCTTGCATTTAAAGACACACAGCAGTTGAGATATCTACAAGACATTAGTCAGCTAATAAGTGATAGGTAGTGGTAGGAATAGTGTGTGTATATATGAACATGTATAGATAAGACAGTCACATACACACATACATACTCTGCTTGCATGTTAGTAACCTTTCCTTCTCCCTTTTGTTATTTGTCATTTGGATTTTAAAAATTTTTGGAAAGAGACTGGGTCTACTACATGTCTGCCCAGAATCTAGCACATTTTGAGTATTACTGCAGCATAAGTAATAATGAGAGTAATTTATTATTTAATGTGAAAACCAGTAGTTGAAAATTATATTATTTTGGGATAATTCTCAGGAGCTTTGGACAAGTGAAGTAGAAGCAAGAAACAATCAAGCAGTTTTAGAAAGTTTCATTATGCCCTTTCATGTTAAAGAAGCCACTAGAAATCTAAAGTAAGGTTCCTGCTTCTTGGCTAAAATTCAGTATCACATTCAGCAGTTAGTATTTAATAGTTAGTGTTGTTTAAAGGGACAATGTCAATTTAAAAATCATCTTTCTCTCTGTTTACCTACCATCTTTATAAGTAACAACTGAGGATAAAATACTGAAAGAAATTAGAGATGTTTCATTTCAAACTTTATTTTATATTGTAAAATATTTTAAAAAGTAAAAGTCAAAATTGAAATTAAACATTTTAATTGACCTGAAACAATTTTTTAAAAAATTATATTTTGGAAATTTTCAGAGTTCTTTGTTTTCTTTCCAATTTGGAACAAAAACAAATTTTAAAATCACATATTTTCCTGTGAAATGGAAATTCTGGTTCTATACAGCAAGTCTCAATCCTTACACACACACACACACACACACATGGTCTCACTGAAGTAAATTTGTACAACCCTTTACAGAATCAGGGCCATAGTTAGTGTCTCTGCTGCCTATGAGACTTTCTTTTTTAAGGCCCTGATTCAGCAACATACTTAAGCACATTCCTCACTTTACATATGTGCTCAAGTTCAGCCATGTTCAGAAAAGTACTTAAGCATGTGCTTGAATCTCATTGAAGTCAAGCTTAAATTTATCCATTCTTAAATGCTTTGTGGAATCAGAGCCAAAAATTAGGAAAATATTATTGTGGGGAAAATAACAGAAAAATTAGCAGGAAAATCCAGGGACAAATGGAGTACCTGATGCTACCTTAGTAAATTTTTAAAAAATCAATTATTTTTCAAATTGATAGGGTTTCTAATATGAAAAAAAAACCTCTATGTAAATAAAAGCTATGTGATATATTGAAATGATGACATTCACTTAGTATATGCTTACTGGTCATTGCCAGATAATATTTTATATAATAAAACTAGTTTTATAGTTTATATTACTATTATTATTATTAATGTCATTAAATGCACTTTCCTTACAGCTTTTATCTCTAACCTACAATGTATTGCTGCAAACTCAGATCCCCTGCTTGACAAGATAATATATTGCTGTCACCCCACTGAATATTAGTATAATTCTGATTTTAGTCTACTAAAATGACAAGTGTAGCTACTTTATAGCTGTTTTGGGCCATAAAACATTTTGAAAGTTATTTTGCCATTGAATCAGCATTGGAGCAAATACGCTTGAGATTCGGCGTTTAGTATGTGCGGTGGTTTCGCCCCTTTTCTGTTGTGGAATATTTGGTTATAAATTTTTCATGCCAGAGTACTTTTGTCTGTCAGCACCTTTTACTTCGGGAAAAATCTGCTTGACAGCCACTTTGAGCCTGCTCCTCCAGAGCTTCTACTCATCAAAGATAACTTTAGGAATAATAAAAAAGAAAGAAAAAATATGGGCAAAAAGAGGAAAATAATGCAAAACCATCCATTTTTCACTGTTCCTATATCAAAGTGCTAGAGATAAGGTAGCTGTCATCACAGAAGTTGAAGAAGACATTTTTAACATATGAGGAAAATATTTTCATTAAGGAGTAGAGTCTACAATATTTTCAGAAACATGGAAGGGCACACAAATCCTCACGGCCTCCTGAGAAAAACCAGTTTGGGTAACGGGTGACTTGTACATTTTGCTACCAATCCTGCAAAGACATACCCTCATTCTTAGGTTTGTGCATTATGAGCAGTTCTATTGAAGTCCATTAACCTCATGCAGAAGTTTTTGCTGGCTCAGAGCCTATGAATGGGACTTACAAAAGTGTTCAGCATTGGCCTTAACTCTGCTCTATAAAAATCAAAGGCAAAATTCCAGTAGAGTGCTTTTGATTATCTCACCCTACATGAGCTAGACAGAACTTTCATGAATTAGGCCTCAAATGAGCAAAAAATGCACTTAGGGTGTGTGGAGAATCAGACTCCATCAAAACGCTACTTTAAATTTGCAGAAATAATGAACCTATTCCATTATTTTGATGAGTAAATTGGATATCTCAATGAAAAACACTCCTTATAAACAAATTAAATAGAAAAGCTGTCCCCCATGGGGATCACAAACTGACTAGCCTTCATATTATTGCAAATAGAAGTGAGGTTCTGGTTAGATGGGAGAGGCATCCTGCTGAGGCCGCAAGGTAGATAAAGGAGTTGCATTATGGATAAGGATGAGAATCACTGAGCTACTGGTTCAAAAACAAACTCCATCCGAAAGATGTAAAATGATAAGGGATAGGGAAGTTTGCATTAGGAAATAATATTAACTTTTTATTTAAAAAAAAAATCACATTCATCCTTCTGCCAGAGAAAAAGGTTTATCACCTATACTTGGAAAGGAAAGGGGAATATTTACACAAATTGCATTAATTAGTTATGATGGTCAAAAAGCAACAACCAGCTCTTTCAAATGGAACCCAAATTAAAAAGTAAGTCCAGATTTAGGCACCTTTTTTCACATTGAGTCGAATCTTTCTCCTTCAGTAGTTTTATTACTTCCTATGGAGAAAGTAAGGGATTCCATAAGGAGTAGAGTATTACGCAGTGTAACAATAGCAGAGTCTAACCCTAATTTTTAAAAAAAATAATCATACTGTTTCTAATTATTTTATTGCTGTTGTTAATAATGGCTATGATATTTGACCACATAGTCATAACTCGATGAATAATATAACAAGTGTCACTGCAAGAAGTATTTTTTTAAGTTCACGGAAATGGTCTTATTTTACCCTGGTGGATACTTGTCTGCAGTACATCACAATGGCTCGATCCAAATCCCATTGAATTCAGTGGAAGTAAAGTCACCTAACATTTGAGTTCTATCCGAGCTCTGAGCCATAGAGGGAGGAGGTTCTATTCCATGGGAGGCATTCTGCTTGTAGAGCACAGAGTGAAGTAGAATGCCTGGGAGCAGCACTGAAAAAGAGCACTTTTATCAACTTTTGGAAGTATAGTAGGATTGCTTTTGGGCTGTTTGTAGTCTGCCAGTCAATATAAAAGGAAGGCTGAATCCATGGCCCTTCTCTCACCCCTCCCTGTCCATTGTGGAGTGTCTAGTGCCCCTCCCCTGTTCTTGCTCTCAGGGTCCTTGTTTATACCAGGGAAAATTTAGGAAAAAATTCCTATTGTTGCGAACAAGTTCCCCGGAATTGGTGTTTGCAAGGTGGGGAGCACTAATCTAACCAGACCACCAGCTGCTAAAGAGGTTTTAAGCACCGTGTTGATTAGACTTATTCTGACTTGCTTATTGTGCTGAGAATGTTGGGTTGGCTCAGGGAGGAATTATTTTATTAACACCACTACAGATAAAACCATTTTTAATAGTCACTTACATGAGTACATATGCAGCAGGGCTTGTACATAATTCTGTTTTAGATCCTGAAAAGGTAGGATGCAGTGTGTAACTGTGTACTCTGTGTGGGAAAAAAATGCAAGTTATATATGAGTGTATAGCTACATATTTTTAGTTCTCTCAGGAACCATGTCACTCCCGTATGTAACTACAGGTATGTCTACCCTGAAATCAGAGGTATGATTGCAGTTCATATAAGGCATACCTTCACTAATTTGCATCTAGCTACTGCAGCTAAAAATAGCAGTGAAGACATGACAGTGCAAATTTCAGTATGGGCTGGTCAAGCCTGTCTGGAATTCTGGTACATACTCATGTTCCTAGCCCACACCAGTGGCTGTGCTATCATGTCTTCACCACTATTTTTAACTGCACTTGCTAGCTTAAAACTAGCATGGGTGTGCTTACATGAGCTGCAATCACACCTTCAATTGCAGTGTGTACATACCTTATGATAGGTTGAGTGGAGAGAGACAGGTTTGGGTGTTAACAGACCAAGCAATTTCTATCATATGAGGAGCAATGTCAAAGGTTTTGAACTTTGGGTTAAAAATATTGTAACCTAAGTGCAAGGATATTGCATTGTTTCTGTATCAGGTGTTTAACATCTAACATCTTATGAGAAGATATTCTGTTTTCTCTTCTATGAACTGTCAATAACTACTTCTTTTGTTTAATCTAAGATTAATTGTCATTGACTGTCATTTCTTAGGGGAGTTGTCTGACTACCACACTCTGAAACAATGTATCTCCATCCTCTTGAGGGAGGCGGTGAATGTGAATGTGACAGTGTATTAATCAATTCCACAGAGAAGGCTGCAGTCTTTCTTCTAGAGCAATACCACCAGCATTATTGCCATTTTCCTCCACCTCCCAAAAAAGTTATTTCTTCCAGAAAAATTCATTAAAACAACCCTATAAAAACCACACCGAAAGATTATTAAATGGAACACAACACACATTCTACAAGAGTGCCTTCATAAGCCTGTTTATTCCTCAGACATAGAAAGGAATATGTCATGTTTTTCAAAATGAAAATTCTATATTTAAATCACAACATCACAATAAAATAAGTCCCCAGACTATTGACTAGATAGGCTAACTGTTCTTTTGGATCTGCCCTATACATTGTTACCAACTTTTTCAGCACCTAACCTGTTACAAAGTTTTGACCAAAACAATCCAGATATGCTGAAAACCTGCTCAGACTTTTATAGATCACTCCATATAAATATTGGTGACCAACTAGACATGGCAGCACCATGGAGAAATACCCATTTCTGTTGATTAACTCTGATGCCTGGTGTGGGGGACAAAGATTGTGCACATGTCCCATCAATGGCCCCTATACAACTAGGAAACCTCAACCATGCAAAGCCATAGGTAGCCATCTGCACATTGCATAGTCTATGACCCCAGGGAGACAGCTCTTTCTGGATAGTGGTGCAGACCTCCATTACAACAGCCCCCATGATTATTCTACCAACATCAAACTGATAAACAACTGGCTGGTAGCAATTGGGGGTGGTGAGCTTCCAGAGAGCTATAACCATGTGCTTCTCCACACTGAGGGGAACTCTCACACTGCTGGGACATTCTGCAGTTCCAGGGTGAGTGAGCTCTGTTCAGAGCTCCAAGAGAGTATCTAAAATAATTTGCCATGGCCAGAACTGGCTCTTCACAAAGTGAATCTGCTCCAGCAAGAGATACAGGAGAAGTGTCTGATTGTTTTCAGCTTCCTCCTCCTCCTCCTCCTCAGGTGCCCTTATCACCCTAGTAGGGTCTTTGCTCTGTAATGGATCAAATCCCACCAAAACCTCCTTCCATTGCAAATGTCAGTAGGTCCCTTGTTTTGGAAAATGTGTTATATTTTGGCTTAAGTCCTCCTCATATAAAGTGCCAAAGATACTGGTGGTAGCTGGATACAAAAGTAGAGATACAAAACCAGATCCTTAGCCCCACTATAGTTGCTTTATGGTGTTCTGGTATTGTAAAGTAGTTATACAAACATGAGGAAATCCCTGGGTAGTGCAGTCCTACACCGCTTCTGCCCCCACTTATGCACCCCACTTCAGGAAGCATAGCTGAGGGAAAGGTCAAAGCAGCATGGAGAGGGTGTCTGTATGTAATCCTGAGCTACCAGGATGTCCCCTTAAGTCATAGGCATCCAGGCATAAGATAGAGGCTGTTCTAACATACAACAAGGTCTGATCTGGTCCCTGGCCACTTCCAGAATTTGGAAGGTCATAAAGGCGGCATAAAGCTAATCAGAAATAGAGCTGGGCAGGAACCAGATTTTCCATTTTGGAATGGGAAAAAAATGAAATAGAATTTCCCATGAAATGAAATTCTGAAAACACAATTGTTTCGGGATTATTGAAATGTTTTGTTTCAATGAAATCAAAACATTGCACTCCAACTTTGACTTTCTAAAACTTTCAAAAAAATTATAAAAAAAAAATTAATTTTGATTTCAAAAGACATTTCAAAACCAAAATCAAAATGTTCCATTCTGAAAATGCTAAAATGGGACATTTCAGCATTATGAAAATGCTTCATTATTTCATTTCAAAATGTTGTTGAAATAGACATGTTCTTCTAAACATGTCAGTTTTGATGAAAATGGCATTTTTAATCAAAAATGCATTTTTATGAAAAAATTCCAACCAGTTTTTCTCAGAAGTAGCCCAGGATTGATGCCACAGTCTTCTTGAGAGTTTCATGGTGTGTCACTGGAGAGCTGGGGGATAACAATCCTTATTCAAGCCTTGTCTATGCTACAAATGCTTGGCTAGTATATCTATACCAGAACAGCCCCCTAATAGACACAGCTTATACCAACAGAAGGAGTTTCTATTGGCGTAGTAAAACCCAGCTCTGCGAATGACATTAGCTATGCCAATGGAAGCACTTTGGCTCTACACTACATCTACACTGGGGGGGTTGTCTATGTACCTATGTTGGCTGGGGTGTGTGGTTTTTTCACACGACTAGCTGACACAGCTATGCCAACCAAACTTCATCATGTAAACATGGCCTCCACCTACCATGAGACAGATGATGACTGGGGAAGAATTTTTAAACTTCCACAATGTACCTCAGTGCTGTGTTGAGCACTGCTTCTTTCTTAAAAGAGTGTGCTTAGTAAAGGTGGTAGAATAGAAGTAAATGTCTCCATGTACACAGGTGACATGCACTGGGTCATCATATTGGAGGATTTGGGGATTGAGTAAGGTTTCCCAAACAAACATCTGGGAATACCCTGAGACCTCTGAAATGAATACTGTTTGCCACCCAGCTGGACCGGGGCATGTGACCCTAACAATCCATCAAACCCAACTGTAAAAGAATTCACTGTTCTATAACTCACTACACATAGCACACTGCTTTCCTAGAATTTATCCATAAAGAGTATCATGTAAGGTCTTAAATAAAAGCCAAGATCACACTGGACATTAATATCAGGAAATGTAAGTACAAATGCCATGTCAGAAGATATGTGTGTACACACACACACACACACACACACACACACACTCACCTATGCACACTAAAAATATGTTCCTAAAAGTCAGAACCAAGGCAGGGTCGACAAACCGGTTCTGCGAGACAAAGGATGCAGATTTACCTCTCTGCTTCAGTTCACCTGTAAATTAAGCATGGTCAGCCAACACAATGGAAGCCCTGTTTACATACAAAGTCAACATGAGAATGTGACCTCAACATGAAAGTCAGCACACTAGGGAATAAACCCCAGGGAGTCATCGTGACTCCAGGGACACACAATGGATTTTGGGGCATAAGGCAAAAGAAAATCTCTTTATACTGCATGTAAGGAGGTAATCAGGCAGTATAATTGTACTCATGAAACTGAGATCCCAACCGGTCTTGGCTGGAAGAACTGTACAGGACATTTAGGGGCGATAAGACTGATTTTAGACAGACAGCCTGTTAAAAGTTAAGGTTAGTTTCTAGAAATTGTGTATGGATTTTTTTTATATGTAACCTGTTTCCATTATCCTTCATCTCTCCCTTAAATCTTAACCTTTGATATTAAATTTATGATCGTTTTCACTATAAATGTATTTCAGTGCAGTGGTGTTATACATGAGCTGATCCTCTGTTGAATCAAACAAGCTGGTGTATTTACTTTCCCCGTGAAGATAGCAAATCTGATATTTCTGGAAGTATCCAGTGACCGTGGGTGGGTATCACAGGGGTACACTTCAAAGGGGCTTAGGAAATGGGGAGCACCTATCGATAACCTGCAAAGCAAAGTGAGGCTAGAATTGTCTGGGAGGAAAATGTTCTGACTGGAAATTGATGGCAACATCTGTCTGGGGACACTCCCAGATGGTGAAGGATAGCCACTTTCACAGTGTCTAACAATCTCATTATCTAGGGCATGCCTGGTAGGTGGCTTGGGCTTCCCTAAACAGGAAAGATGCAAGCTGTGCAGCCCGAGTCTCCTTAGCTCATTGATTGTCATCAGGCCCCAACTTGGCGGGGGACGGGCCAGGATGAGATATTGTTATTCCAGACCAAGCTGAGCTATCCATCTGCTGGAGCAGCAACTCCTGAAAATGTTTCTCATGCTGTTGATGTTGTTACTGCAGCTGAAGCATCTCAAGGAGCATGGCCTGCTGCTACAGGGTGACTTGCTGGGCCTCCTGTTGCCTCTCCAGTAGCAGCTGCTGGGCTTCAGCTTGGGTCTACCGTCCATGTCAAAATTCTCAATAAGTTTTCCATTGCTCCCTTGTGATGAAAGGATGCTTGGTCAATCCCACTTTTGATATCAATTGTCCCTGGTTCACCTGAGCCAGTGGGTGTCTTGCAAAGTGAGCTCATCTAGTTTTTACTAGTCCATGCAAAGTTTAACTGCCCACTTGGGCCTTATACTCAGACAAAGTAAATCAGGAATGTCTCTCAGATACCTCATGCCTTCCTCCCCTGGCTTCACCCAGGAGCTGCCATTTGATAGAGGCAGCCAGCCCTTTTTATTTGGCTTGCCGGACTCCGATTGGCTGCTGCCTGTTCCCAGCTCTTCTACCTGCTGGAGGACCCAATCTTGCTGGTTACATCAATGGCTGACATAGGAAGGTCTTTCTAGGCAACTCCAGAAGTCCTCTTTCTTCTTAAAGGGCCCAAATCTGTGAGGGAGCCCAACCTGAATGGTGATACGTGGGGCCAGCTCCTGCACCAGTGCTTCCCCATGGGCTTCCAGCAGCTGATGTCCCATCTGCTCTGCCCACAGGACTTGCTCAAGAGCTGCTACAAGTATGGGGAGCTGCAGTGAGTGCTGGCATGGAGGGCAGTGAAAGGGGCAGTGGGAAGGTGAACATGAGGGGGTTAATAAGGCAGTTTCAATGCAGCAGAAGCCACTCAATGACTGAGCTGGGTAAGAAAGGGTTAACTGGGCAATATCCATGCAGTGGGAGCCAGATGTGCTTGGGTTAATAGATCACTAGTGCAGCTGTGCTGCCCAAGAGAGAGTTAATATAAATGCATCCATATAGGAGCATCTAGTTTAGCTGGCTAGTAAAGGGGCCTTGGAGGTGTATGTTTGCCTAGGGCCCAGTGATAGGTGGCATGGGCATAGCAATCACCAATGACTCCACTCAATTCTCTTTCCCGCCTAGACAATTCTATAGCTTCTTTTATGGTTTACAAATAGGCATAGCAAGAACTTTGCTGTTCTCATCCATTTCTTTTTTAGCTTTTTAAAAAACAGCTTTTATTCATAGACAAAAAGTAAAATCTAATATTCCATATATAATAAAGGTCATACATAAGTTATGGTGATGCAAATACTACAGATTGTTATAGAACAGGGAACCTTTGGCACGCAGCCTGTCAGGGAAATCCGCTGGCGGACTGGGCCGGTTTGTTTACCTGCAGCGTCCGCGGGTTCAGCCGATTGCAGCTCCCACTGGCTGCGGTTCACCGTTCCAGGCCAATGGGGGCTGCGGGAAGCGGTACGGCCTGAGGGATGTGCTGGTCACCACTTCCCGCAGCCCCCATTGGCCTGGAATGGCAAACCGCAGCCAGTGGGAGCTGCAATCGGCCGAACCCATGGACACTGCAGGTAAACAAACAGTTCCAGCCCACTAGCAGATTTCCCTGATGGGCCAGGTGCCAAAGGTTGTCAATCCCTGTTATAGAAGTTCAAAAAATGAAATAGTAATCAAGCTTGATAATACCTGTGGGAAAATGAAAAAGTCACTGAATTGATTTCCCACTGACAGCAAAAAAAGGTGAGAATTTTCACTATCCTCTATGCCACAGAAGGACCTGCAGCTATCACTGGGGCAAAAGAGGGCCAAACACTCTAATAGTAAAAGAAACCACAACAGGCTGAAATAGAAATGTTTGGTGTCCTTGTTAATTTCAAGATTTTTTTTTTATACAGCTGTAAGAGTAGCAGGAAAAAAAATAGTTGCAAATAATTATGCAGTAAAAATAGGCAAGCCATTAGCTGGGTGTAAGCTGGACAGTCCTGATTTTTGAGGTTTGTTCCCTATCTGATACTGAGACAAAACCGGATGTTGTTTTGTCCAGCATCAGATGGGGAATGCCATTTTGAAGAATATGCCATCCCATCAGCGTGATCTCACACGCACAGCAGAGTTCACACAGGTGGGGGCAGGCCAACACCATTCCCCGAAATACCAGAATGTCTGGAATTCTGGGGATCTGTGAGTGGCCACCATAAATGAAAATAAAGCGAAAACTGTAACAAGTATTGTTTGTAAGACCAGCTTTTGTGTGTGTGGGGGGGGGGAGGGTGAGATTGCATCACCCTAGCATCCCAGCACTTCTCTCGAATAAATGGACACTAGTTATTTCTTCATAGTCTGGTTGCCCTCTGTTTTCTAGGGGGCATACTGAAGCATGAAGCATTCTGTGCTTATATGACAGTGGGACTTCATTCTGTCTTTAACCTACAAAAAATGTCTGCCTTTTCCTTGTTTTGGTTACTGAGCACTGTGTCATATGTGTATGCGCCAAACCTGGAAGAAAGAGCAACCTTAGGGAAGCTTGTTAGTGAACTGAGTTCTCTGGAGTAAAAGTAATTTTCCTTTCTTCAATTGCGTCTGTGCTCTGGCATGTTTGTGTTCCGTAATTTTTGTCACAAGACTTCAGACAGATCATTAGAAACACTGCCTTGCTTGTCAAGCTGTTTTTTTTTAATTGAACAAGTGCACTCGTCCCTCGTTGCAAGGCTCTCCCCTCCTCTGTGTGTGTGTGCCAACACACACACACACACACACACCATCATCCTGCTTACTAGACAGAGATAAATTCCTCACCAGTGTGATCATCAGACACTAAGCCAAACTCATCTTCTTCTTCAGCTTTCCCCTCTCTCCCCACTCTGTTATTCATAGGGACCACAGGTGAAGCGGGAGAAAATTATTACAGCATGATGACTGCTGAAATGATAGAAGGTAAAGAAGATGGATTATCATGGTGCTGACATGATTTGTATGGATTTCCAAAATTAAGCTGTTCACTTAAAGTGACCGTCATCTTTGCACCCATGATATTGCAGCTGCCCTAGTAATAACCTTCATCTGCACTTGTGAGCCAAGTGAGCAGAGCACGTTTCCCATTACCTGTCAAGCGAGTATGTAGAGTTCTTCTGGCCCCACTGTAATAGCAGGGCTGCTGGTGAACAGAGTAATAAACACCTACTGAGAGGGATGTAGCGTGAAAAGATCTCATCACCTGCCATTAGCACGCTGATGAATAATGCAGCATTTTCAGTGGCAGATGTCAGGGGTGGGAGGAAGAATCACTTCTGTAAATGCTCTGGTGAGCACTTCAGCACAAAGTGAGAGGTGATAGCAACAGATGCATGTGACAAAATTACACTCGCTATTGTATTTTAAAAGAAATGGGAACATTTACTTCACAAATAGCTGGCAGGTTCTCTCTCGCTCTCGCTCTCTCTCTCTCTCCTTTTTTCCCTCAGAGCCAAAGGATGCTGTAAACCAGCAAACGAACACACCAGCTGCTGAGGGTTTACAGCTTCTGCACCATTGTCTAAAGGATAGACAGGCTCTACCAGGCTTGGCTGTCCAACTAGTTACAGTAAATATCTTTCCCCCTCAGACTCAAACAGACCTGTTGATTGATAATCTATTACTCCCATTTATGTTAAGATGCAGCTTCCACTGTACTCTCTCTTCTCCTCTCCCCCCCCCCCACCCCACCCCAAGAAGCTTTGGCTAAGTTAAAGGCTAGATCATGGGTTTGGTCAGCCCCTTGACTAAACCATTAGAGTAGGGATGAGCAAACTACAGCCCGGGGTCCACATCCGGCCCTCCAGATGGTTTAATCCGGCCCTCAAGCTCCCACCGGGGCTTGCCCCTCTCCAGCACTCCAGCCGGGGAGCGGGGTTGGGGGCTTGTCCCACTCTGCATAGCTCCTGAAAGCAGTAGCATGTCCCCCCTCCGGCTCTTATGCATAGGGGCAGCCAGGGACTCTGCACTCTGCCCTCACCCCAAGCGCCGCCCCTGCAGCTCCCATTGTCTGGGAACCACGGCCAATGGGAGCTGCAGGAGCAGCGCCTGTGGACGGGGCAGCGCGCAGAGCTGCCTGGCCATGCCTCCACATAGGAGCCGGAGGAGGGACATGCTGCTGCTTCTGGGAGCTGCTTGATGTAAGCGCCACCTGGAGCCTGCACCCCTGACCTACTCCCGCATCCCAACCTCCTGCCCCAGCCCTGATCCCCCTCCCACCCTCTGAACCCCTCGGTCCCAGCCCAGAACACCCTCCTGCACCCCTAATCCCTCATCCCCAGCCCCACCCCAGAGCCAGCACCCCCAGCTGGAGCCATCACCTCCTCCCGTAACCCAACCCCCAATTTCATGAGCATTCATGGCCCACCATACAATTTCCATACCCAGATGTGGCCCTTGCACCAAAAAGTTTGCCCACGCCTGCACTAGAGGATTCTGGCCATAAAGCCAGTGGGTCTAGCCATGACAGGATCACATCAGTGTTGGGGGATCCTGCCACCACACAGAACTGGCAAGGAGGCCTGAGTCATCACCCTCTGCTGCTGATGTACAGGATGTGAGGAAAGGATGCTGCTACACTGGACTGGTGGTGGTTTCAGTCCCAGCAATCGTTAGGAGCCAGCATAAGTTAGAGGAACCCTACAGGCTGCAAAGTTGATGTCAAGCCCCCATTTGCATTGCCTCAGTTCTAGCTTCTCCAGCTTAGACAGCAGCCCCAGGGCTAGGGGAGTGCACAAGTGAGCTTTGTGCCACCTTTAGCCCCCACATTCACAGGGTACTTCTCAGCTATTACTTGGGGCCCTAACCACAAATCTATGATTTTTGGCATGCACGTAGTCTGGAGGGAAAAAAATCCCTCCTCCCCCACCCAAATCAGTATTTGATTGAAGCATTATTCATGGTACATACGGTAATCTTCTTTGAAGAATCACAATTCAGATGATTTACCGCAGCCATCCCCAGAGTGGAAATGTTTTTTGATGATGTTTACCTTCATACCTTATTGTCAGTGAATTTTTTGAGCCCAATAGCTATTTTGGCCAATTGCTGCCAATCCGCACAGTAACTTATTAACATAAAAAATCCCGGGTACCAGATGGCCCATTGACATGACCTGTGAGATTTAAATACAGGAAAAGACTTGCGCTCCTGAGCCCTTACACCCCTGAGGCCATACAGACTGGATTCACTGTGACAGTCATTGCTTGAATGGGAAAAGAGAGTGGAGCGAATAAAAGGGAAGGAGGAGGATACTTTAGAACCTTGCTCTGACACACAATTTGTGAGGCAGCATAGATGTCGCTATAGTTGGAGGGTACTCTTCATCCATCTTTATTCTCACATTTATTATAATCAGCCACTAAAGTTAAGGTTATGCTCCCCTACTTTCAAACACTCATAGTTGTCTGTATATAATATTGTTTGCAGGGTTGTTGTAGCCATGTTGGTTCCAGGTCATGAGAGAGACAAGGTGGTGTGGTAATATCTTTTACTGGACCAACATCTGTTTGTGAAAGAGACAAACTTTTGAGCTCCACAGAGCTCTTCTTGGCCTGGAGAAGAGCTCCATGGAGCTTGAAAGCTTGTCTTTTTCACCAACAGATGCTGGCCCAATAAAAGATATTACCTCACCCATGATATTGGGGGACATTGCCCCAAAGGATCAGGGTTTAGCGAGATATAATGGGATTAAAAGAAAAATCAAATCTTCAACAGTGAAGTAATTTTCTGGAAAATACTATTTCAGAATGTAAGTTCTCTTCTGATCACTTTTTGGGCTATGGCTGTTGTTGCTCAAGTTCCTTATTTTATTCCTCTTTCTACACATCCCTGCTCTCCCCGTTAGCTACGGTTGGAAAGGAATTGTGTGACTGGGAGAAGCAGGCATCACTTTAGCAAGAGCCGAGTGATGAGAAATACAATGTATATGAGCAGTTAAAAATGTCTGCTGCAAAATGGAAGAGGGGGGTTAATGAGATACATACAAGAGAGAGAAAATAAAAGACTTGGCTATGAAGTCTTTACTTACCTATGCAAGATGAGTGAAGATATTAGAAGCAGAGAGGTTTTTTAGAGAGTGTATGTACCCCAATGAAAAGATGAACATTCTTGTCAAGGGGGAGGACGGGCATCCTTCAAGCAGAATGGCAATGTAACCCAGCTGCACCAAGTATGGACAAAAACAGGGTAATAATAATAATGATCCCATGTCCTCACAGCTCTGATTAGGAGACAGTCACTTTGAAACGCATACAAATTCAAGGTTAGTGTAAAATGACAAGAGATCCTCCAAGCGGAAGGGATGTAGTTAACAAAAGCTCTGCCACATTGGATCCAAGCTTTTCTTGAAGTCCCCCACAGGAAATTTCAGGGAAAATGTACATGTATGGATGGTCTCTCCTTGGTGAGATGATATGAATAATAATATCTGCAACCCAACCTCTCCACTCCCCTAGGTCTTCCCTCTAACTTGGCCAATAATACAAAGAAAAAAAGAATGTGTAAGGACTATAGCTGCTAGGTACTGAACCACTGTTCCCCAGCCTTGAAAATACCCCTTTGCCGTGTCCTGACACTATGATTAAGCCATGGACAATTGTATAATATGCCTCCCACCCCCCCTCCTACCCCCAACTATATTAGAAAGAGTGCAGGAGGGTCTATCTGTTCTCTTTTAAGGAGGTCCTTTTTCATCTATTGCTTTAAAATGTAACTTTCTTGTGTTAAGTTCAGATACAAAGTCTAATAGAAATGCACTTATATCGTGCTTTGTCAAGTTCCTATTTATTCATCACCACTTATAATACCCTTTTTGACCATGCAAATTATTCTTCTACCTGAATGTTCCCATATCAATATTATCCAGACAGTGCAATGTTGCATATAAAAAAGACAAATGCAGACCAAGTTACAGCAAATTTGCACCTGCAAAATTGGAAGTCAGTAAGAGACCCTTTAAAAATCATGCCCTTAATCTCCAACTCTCACATAACACTTACAATTGCCTGGAAATCTGCTGTACTGGAAATGTTTTTTTAACTCACAGCCTCACAGCTCATTATAACACACAACACCTAACGGAGAATTCACAGACACAGTATATGGTTATACTTGAGTTTTAACTTTATATTTTTAAATGTTACACTTGGCTTACAGTATATTTATCAATAGTTAAAATTCACAGTTGTTGGATAAATATTATTTAAATCCACAAACCAATACTGCAAATGCATTAAAAGCTGAGAAAGTTTGGATAAAAAGCAACATTTGCCATGTATTTTGTGCCCTGATATTATCCCCACCGATGTGTAAGGCTAAAATGGGCCACCTATTACTGTAGAGATGTATCTAAAAAAAAATCTCTCAAGCTGCCTGTAATAATCTCCATTATGTATAATGACCATTTTGATAATAGTCTTTAGAAGAGGTAATGGCCCTGCTGAATGGTTATTACCTGTCTGTTCACGCTGGAAGCAAGATGCAAAAGCCAGAGGGGACAGTCAAATGGTCCTTGTGGTGTAGTCTGAAGGAATAAGAAATATTTAACAGAATGCAAGAAACAGACAAGCAACTGCCTTTCATTGTAAAACTGTCTGCGGTGGTGCAGTCAACCATTGTGAATGTTGTGAAATAAAGATACAAACCAAATAAATAAATAAATAAATAAATAATAGGTAAACTATCACTATGCAAATTAGTTTAATTTTAAGTGTCATCATCTAGTCTATTAATAAAGAAGAAATCCAAAAGTTAAATACATTTTGATATATTATAAAATTATACATCAGTCCTACATGAACCCTGTAAAGCAGTATCAACTCAGTCCAGAAAGATCTCAGTGCTGATCCAAATGTCAAATACACGTAGGGTATGTCTACAGTGTCATGTAAGCCCAGTGGCCTCTGGGTTTGAGAACCCAGGGTTTGAATATCTACTGATTGCCAACCCTTGCTTAAGAATTTTTGAATCTGGGCCAGAACAAAGGGCTCCTGTGTCCACACTGCAGTACATAAATGCCAAAGCATTTCCACGGGTAACTTCATCATGAGGGGTCTGGTGAGCAGGGCCAGCTCTGGCTTTTTTGCCGCCCCAGGCAAAAAACCCTCCCGCCGCCCCCTGCCGGGGAGCGCCGTGGGGAGGGCGGCGAGCCCGGCCGCGGGCCCGCTCTCCCCGGCCGGCCGGAGCGTCGGGGGGAGGGCGGCGAGCCCAGTCGTGGCCCTGCTCTCGAGCCGGAGCGCCGCCGGGTGCCCTGAGAGCCCCAGTATGTTTAAAAACAAAAACAAAAAAAACCCAACCCTGAGCGCCGCCCCCCTCCAGGTGCCGCCCCAAGCACATGCTTGGTAGGCTGGTGCCTGGAGCCGGTCCTGCTGGTGAGCTGTACATTTAACAACAGCTATGGTTTTGGGCAATAAAAGAGCATCCAAAGTGACTGTCCTCTAATCAGAGCTGTGAGGACATGGGATCATTATTATTATTACCCTGTTTTTGTCCATACTTGGTGCAGCTGGGTTACATTGCCATTCTGCTTGAAGGGAAGGGCAAATTCTTAAGCCTCTCCCCCAACCTTCTTACAAACAGACCCAGTTTGTCTTTTGATTGAGCAAATTGGCCTACTGGCCAAGAAGCCCACAAAGCATTAAGGGAGGGAACATATGTGGCTCATGACATCTTAATGGGCTGATTAAGTGCAAGTTTTTATACTAAAACTTGGGTCATATAGGATATATTAGGAAAAAAGCATAAAAGATAAAGTAATGGAATCCACCCCAAAAGGAGTTAAGGATAAGAACGACAGTAGAAAAACAAGTAGATAGTGATTTGAAGATGCAGCTCCATGTGTCAGCAAGAGACAGAAGCAAGCCGGGGGCTTCCACAATCCACATGCACTGGTCAGCCCAGATGGGTTTACTAATAGAGTGTATTATTGAATTGTACATAAGCCTACATTAACACCCAGTAAAAACAAATGAGTAATTATGTCATTTTTGAAGACACCAATGTTGAAGAACTTAGGTAACTTCATGCAATTACAGTGCATAAAAATTACAATGTAGCACCTCAGCTTGAAATTATACACTATTTGCATGTAATTAGTGCCACTAAATGGGAAGTTAAATCCACATTTTTAATGTCTTTAGAGCAAAAGGTTTCTTAAAAGAACTCATTATGATATACAAACAGAAATATTGGAACTGTCATACTAGGGTCCATTTAGTCTGGAATCCTGTCTCTGACAGAAGCCAGTGCATGATATTTCAGAGGAGAGTACAAGAAACTCAGTAATGGATAATTATTGAAGACTGTGTCTTTCATTTACCTCCTAGCTATTTGCTTCCTAACTCCAAGCAGTTAGTGTACAGCTTCAGCATGAAGGTTTATAACCCTTCTGGATGTTTATCTTACATAACTGGATGTTATTGCTCTATCAATATCTAATCCTATTTTTAAGAACATAAGAACATAAGAATGGCCGTACTGGATCAGACCAAAGGTCCATCCAGCCCAGTATCCTGTCTACCAACAGTGGCCAATGCCAGGTGCCCCAGAGGGAGTGAACCTAACAGGTAATGATCAAGTGATTTCTCTCCTGCCGTCTATCACCACACTCTGACAAACAGAGACTAGGGACACCATTCCTTACCCATCCTGGCTAATAGCCATTAATGGACTCCATGAATTTATCCAGTTCTCTGTTACAGTCCTAACCTCCTCAGGCAAGGAGTTCCACAGGTTGACTGTGCGCTGTGTGAAGAAGAACTTCCTTTTATTTGTTTTAAATCTGCTGCCCATTAATTTCATTTGATGGCCCCTAGTTCTTATATTATGGGAACAAGTAAATAACTTATCCTTATTCACTTTCTCCACATCACTCATGATTTTATTTTGAATCTCTTGGCTTCAATAATATCTTTTGGCAGTAAGTTCCACTGACTAATCATGTACTGTGTAAAAAATGTTTTCTTTATGAGTTTAAAAGATATTGTCTTTCATGTTTATTAGGTGTCCCTTTATACATAAGGTACAGCTATAATACCATTCCCATTTGTGACACTCTAGTTCAGGCCACACCAGCTCTTCCATTAAAAATGTATATCTAGATTAGATATATGACCTTAGGGTTGTGATATAAACAAGCTAAAAATAAAATTCAGAGTTAAAGAGTAACTACTCATGCTGTTGGGCCTTTATTGCCACGACAATATGAATTAAAGGGGACAGAATGTCATTGTTAACTCTGAATGTTTGTTAACACTCACCTGCTTGACAGCTCTGGGAGCCATAATGTTCAGTCACCTATGATCTCATTGTTGGGGAACAATTGATTATTAAGATGCTAAAATTGAGACACCCCTCAAAATGCAACTCAGGTAATCTAATGACATGGGTTTTGTAATGATTCACAGAAAAATGGATTTTGAGTGAAGAGGGTATAATGTTTAAAGAAGATAAAAAAATATTTATTCACACACACTTTGAGGTCACTGCGCCTTTTAAAACCTACACCGCAGATAGGCTAAGGTGTAGAATTGAATATTGAAATATAAAGACAAATGAATAATTGAATGGCAAGATTAAGAGCTTTGTTAGTTATACTTTGATATTCGTTATTATGGATAGTGAATGACTGTAGATGAAGTAATGGCATGATGTGTTGTTTTGCTAGTTCTTCTCCTTTTATATAGATTTGCTGATTTGTTTAAAAAGACATTATTGCTGACAGGACAAAGGTAGCATGTTGTGCTGGAAGTTTTGAGGGTTAAAAATAAAAGAAACCCACACACAAATCTGAAAAGACAAGAAGCCCTTTTAATTGGGAAAACCCAGTGGAAGAGGACATGAAACAGAATGACATAGAAATTGTCTAAATAGCAAAAACTGTGTAAATTGAAGCTCATGTATGAGTATTGTATGGGTTACATAAGAAAGGCTGAACATGCTTGAAGCTGCTTGGTGAAAGATTAAGAAATACATAATGAGGAAATGTATTAAGAGATTCAAGTGAACAAGGCAGAAAATTGAAGAAACATGATGCCAGAAACTGAAACAGGTGGGCCTTGAGTGGTTGATTGGAGGGAACGCTTTGAGTCGAGACAGCAGGCTCATAAAAAGGCAGCCAGCAGCAAACTGAGTGAGCAGTGAACTGAGGACAGGCAAACAGAGGGAGTTTGCCTGTGGGGAGTTTGCACAGAGTGTTTTTGCCTTTCAGGCTCCTGTGAGCAGTACATACAACATCTGAGGAGCCTCTTAGAAGGAAGACATGGATAGTGAGCGATCAGCTGTTGTGGCCTGCTCAGAATGTGCCATGTTTCTCTTTCTCCCAGAGGACAGAAGCAACTTTGTCTGTACAAAGTGCAAGCTGGTCTGCATATTGGAAGAGAAGGTTAAAGGACTAGAGAACCAAGTATCAACCCTGCACTGCATCAGAGAACGTGAAGATTTTCTGATAGAAGTCAGTGTTTGGTGCTGGAAGCACAACATGCTGAAGAATCATAGAGTGCTCTGCAGAATGGGGAAGAATATAGATAGCATGTGACCTCCAGAAGAAGAAAGAGGAGAACCCATACCCCCAATGCAGATAGAGGTGCCAAATCATTTTCAGGCTCTCTGCACAGGTACTACTGCGGAGAAGGATTTGGAAGAGCCCTCTGAGGAAGGGATCAGAAGGAGACTCCATCAGCCGGAAAGCATGGAATGCATTGTCCTAGGGATGGGGGTTCGATGATCACTACTTCCAAGAGGAGGAGACGGGTGGTGGTGGCCGGGACTTCTTCCTAAGTGGGATGGAGTTATCCATCTGCCAACCAGACCAAGAAACTTGAGAAGTGTGCTGCTTGCCTGGAGCTAGAATCCAGGATTTGACTGAGTGTTTACTAAGACTGATCAAGACCTCGGACCACTACCCCTTCCTACTTCTCTACGTGGGCACCAATGATACTAGCAAGAATGACCTTGAGCAGGTCACTGCAGAATACTTTGCTCTGGGTAGAAGGATAAAGGAGTTTGAGGTGCAAGTCGTGTTCTCGTCCATCCTCCCGGTTGAAGGAAAAGGCCCAAGTAGGAACCGTCAAATTGTGGAGGTGAATGCATGGTTACGCAGGTGGTGTCGGAGAGAGGGCTTTGGATTCTTCGACCATGGGATGTTGTTCTGGGAAGAAGGACTGTTAGGAAAAGATGGGATCCACCTAACAAAGAGAGGGAAGAGCATCTTTGCAGGCAGGCTTGCTAACCTAGTGAGGAGGGCTTTAAACTAGGTTCGCCGGGGGATGGTGACCTAAGCCCAGAGGTAAGTGGGGAAGTAGGATATCGGGAGGAAACACAAGGAGGAGAGTACAAGAAGGGGAAGCCTCCTGATTCATACTGAGAAAGTAGGGCAATCAGCTAGTTATCTTAGGTGCATGTACATGAATACAAGAAGCCTGGGAAACAAGCAGAAAGAATTGGAAGTCCTGACACAATCAAGGAACAATTACAGAAACCTGGTGGGGCAGTTCACATGACTGGAACACTGTCATGGATGGGTATAAACTGTTCAGGAAGGACAGGTACGGGAGGAAAGGTGGAGGAGTTGCACTGTGTGTAAGAGAGCAGTATGATTGCTCAGAGCTCCAGTATGAAACTGGAGAAAAGCCTGTTAAGAGTCTTTGGGTTAAGTTTAGAGGCAAGAGCAACAAGGGTGATATCGTGGCAGGCATGTGCTATAGACCACCGGATCAGAAAGTTGAGGTAGACAAGGCTTTCTTCAGACAACTAGCTGAAGTTTCCAGATCACAGGCCCTGGTTCTACTGGGGGACTTCAATCACCCTGACATCTGCTGGGAGAGCAATACAGCAATGCACAGACAATCCAGAAAGTTTTTGGAGAGTGTTGGGGACAACTTCCTGTTACAAGTGCTGGAGGAACCAACCAGGGACCATGCTCCTCTTGACCTGCTGCTTATAAAAAGTTTCTCTTTTAACCCTCTATTTTGCTCGCTCTGTTTTTAGAGTCTTTGTTAGCTCTCCCTTTCTCTCTCTCTCTCTCTCTTTCTCGTTCAGAGCTAAGTAAATCATGTACAGGCCCTCCATGGCCATGCCTTCACAATCTTTATCTTTTCCATTTTTTCCTTCATTTTCAATTTAATTGGAGTTACGTGCAAGACCCCATGGGTCTTCTTGATTGACATAGTCAAGCAGGAAAGATGTGCCTCCTTGATTTGTTATAAAATGACTAATAAAATGCCAAAGAGCTTCCTGTTTCTCCCTTTCATTTGCAATGGCTTGGAGGGTGTTTGTGTATATTTTATATATATCACGTTTCAGCTTTTTGCTATAAATAGTTTATGTTAACTGGTTATTTATGGCATTTTGCTTCCCCTAGGCTAGCCTGCTGCAAGTGTACCAAGGACTCTGTAATCACTGAAGTCCAACCTCTATGTAATTACTAATCCAAAATAAATCCAAATAACCAGGTCACAATCCCATGCCACACTGGCTTGGCTGATATTGGCTAAGTGTCTCCTGGGCTGGTTCACCAACTATTGACTAGAAGGCATAGCCAACTAGTTGGCTCTACTTGCAGTTCAATACTAAGTATGCTCAAGAGGTCTACTAACCAAGCTCAGCCAGATTTATTGTCTAAAGATAAAGCAATATGGAACAGGAAACGAAGAATTAATACATCACCAATCCTTCCCAGGCAGTGCAGTTTCACGGTTCGCCTTACATGGAAGATGGGCTTCCCAATTGCCCCCTTTATAGTGTGGCTGTTTACAGGTTACAACACTGTTCACATCACTCAAAGTTTAAGTTTAACTAGCCAGCTTGTGCCAGCTTTGTTTTTGGTGCCTCCCTGAACTTTCACATCTTTTGTTTTGAATATTAAATTCCAGACACTAACATTACGCATTCATACACTATTTCCTTGTACCACATTGTACCTTTGTTTCATAATGCTTATCTATCTAGCTTTTGACAGCTTTTGTATTGGCCTAAGCCAAGTGCTGAGCTTTACTTCTCCTGGAGCATCATGGGATATGTGCTTTAGCATAAATGAGCCAAAATAAACATACTTGGGTATGATTACCCAACACATATGTATTATATTAACACCATGAGCATAATACATATTAATGTGATATGTGTAAGTGTATGTATGTAAACTATTTGCATTGACTAACAAACCCACAGTTGAGAATATGATGATCCAGAAATACATTTTGCACAAAACACTCTATACACAGGAATGTTAAGGGTCATGCAAACAAAACCAAGTATATTCCAAGGGGTGTCATCGCATCCTTAGCTCTCCACATTGTATATTATTTTCATATTCACTTAATTTCCCTATTTATCATCCTCTGGGCACATTGGTCCAGATCTTCAAAGATATTTAGGTACCTAATTGAAATTTTTGGGAGTTGGTACCTAAATACCTTTGAGGATCTGGGCCATTTATAATTAATAGTCAGTGAAAATGATTAGGTACTGAAACACATGCAGTATGAAGGAGACACCAGAATACTAACATGACTAAAGGACAGAGGAATGAATTTCCTCACTGGTTTAAGTTAAAACCTACGTGACCATAACACTGTATGTGCCCATGGCAATATGTGGCTGTAAAAATACTTCTGAAACATAAAATTATCTAAAATTAAATAAAACTCAGTTAAACAGTCCAAAAAATTGCATTATTTTTCCAAAATGAGAAAACAAGGAAAAGCCAAAAGGAGATTTTTTATTTATTTATTTATTTTGGTAAGTATCACATCAAGTGACTCTGGAATGAACAGACTGGCTACTAGGATATCTGTCAAGGATAGTTTACTGTAGTTCATAGAACCATAGAATCATAGGACTAGAAGGGATCTTGAGAGGTCATCTAGTCCAGTCCACTGCACTCGTGGCAGGACTAAGTATTATCTAGATCATCCCTGAGAGGTGTTTGTCCAACCTGCTCTTAAAAATCTCCAATGATGGAGATCAACCTCCCCAGGCAATTTATTCCTGTGCTTAACCACCTTGACAGTTAGGATGTTTTTCCTAATGTACAATCTAAACCTCCCTTGCTGCAATTTAAGCCCATTGCTTCTTGTTCTATCCTCAGAGGTTAAGAAGAACAATTTTTCTCCCTCCTCCTTGCAACAACCTTTTATGTACTTGAAAACTGTTATCATATCCCCTCTCAGTCTTCTCTTCTCTAGACTAAACCCAATTTTAAAAATCTTCCCTCACAGGTCATATTTTCTAGAGCTTTAATCATTTTTGTTGCTTTTCTCTGGACTTTCTCCAATTTGTCCACATCTTTCCTGAAATGTGGCACCCAGAACTGGACACAGTACTCCAGTTGAGGCCTAATCAGCGCAGAGTAAAGCGGAAGAATTACTTCTTGTGTCTTGCTTACAACACTTCTGCTAATACATCCCTGAATGATGTTCGCCTTTTTTGCAACAGTGTTACACTGTTGACACATATTTAGCTTGTGGTCCACTATGACCCCCGGGTCCTTTTCCGCAATACTCCTTCTTAGGCAGCCATTTCCCATTTTGTATATATGCAACTGATTGTTCCTTCCTAAGTGGAGTACTTTGCATTTGTCCTTATTGAATTTCATCCTATTTACTTCAGACCATTTCTCCAGTTTGTCCAGATCATTTTGAATTTTAGCATTTGCAATCCCTCCCAGCTTAGTATTGTCTGCAAACTTTATACGTGTACTCTCTATGCCATTATCTAAATCATTGATGAAGATATTGCACAGAACCAGACCCAGAACTGATCCTTGTGGGACCCCAGTCATTATGCTCTTCCAGCATGACTGTGAACCACTGATGACTACTCTCCAGGAACGGTTTTCCAACCAGTTATGCGCCCACTTTATAGTAGCTCTATCTAGGTTGAATTTCCCTAGTTTGTTTATGAGAAGGTCATGCGAGACAGTATCAAAAGCTTTACTAAAGTCAAGATATACCATGTCTACCACAAGGCTTGTTACCCTGTCAAAGAAATCTATTAGGTTGGTTTGACACGATTTGTTCTTGACAAATCCATGCTGGCTGTTACTTATCACCTTATTATCTTCTAGATGTTTGTAAATTGATTGCTTAATTATTTGCTCCATTATCTTTCCTGGTACAGAACTTAAGCTGTTACTTGTGCAGTGCTGCTGAATATGGAGCTGATCTTTCAAGGTGCTGAGTGTCCGTCCTCAGTACCCATTGCTTTTGGTGGAATTTAAGGGCATTCAGCACCACACAGGAGCCAGCCCCAAACTCTATAGGATTTTCAAAATGATCTTCTTCATGTGATAATTGAAGAAGAAAGTCTGGCAAAAAAAAATCTCAAAGGAAAGGTGAAGAGAAAAGAATCATTTACTAGCAAATTGTGTGATATCAGCACAGACTTCTCAGACCTTTGTAAACTCAGTTCTGACCATTTTAAATTGTGTTATGATCAACTTTATCAGCTTTAGAACAGGGAAACTATTTTCTTTTACTCCCATGTAACTTTAAAATGATACCTGACATATGTAAAAGGAGAGAGACAGACTGAGTACTGGCAAAGTGATTAGATATCATTAGCTTGGAGAAAAAGCCATGACACACTTTGATGGACAGGAGAGAAAGAAAGGTTATTTTGTGAAGGAGTTTTCACCAAATCTCTCATCTTTAAAAATCTGTTAATTTCCATCTCTGGTATGAATAGGCCAAAAACACTGTATGAGATTAAAAGTACATGAACTGCTGTAACCAGGGAAAATACAGCTAAAACAGAATAGTATAAATGGGAGTTTTTTTAAGAAAGGTTCAAATTCGCAGCTAATATCAGTCTTTTTATTCATCCTGATCAATGCGATTTATTTATTTTGCTGTTTATTTTTCCCCCTTTCTTTCTTTTGGGACCACAGACAAATTGCTACAATGAAATAATTTCTGGCTGGCGCAGTGCCAGCCAAACATTGGAGCCATTAGGTCTGGATCACATTCCTTCCTCATTCCTCTGAATCCAATGTTCCAGAATGAAAATTTATTTCTCCTGTAGTTGTATGACACTTCAACTACCGGAAATATCACACTTTATGACAATTTGCCTCATTATGGGTCTGCCGTAAATGATACAAATTGCCATAAAATGTTGGGACAATCCTAAATCACAAATCTATCAGGAGTTCTAAATGATGGCACTTGAACCAAATTATCTTAAACAAACCCATTTTGTTGCATTTTTAATAGGTGTTACTGGACAGTGCATTTGGCTGCTTGGTGCCTTAAATGAGGCAAACTAACAGAATTTTTTTCTAGTGCACTAAATACCTCAGTAACAAAGAAACACATTGATTCTGAAGTTGTTTCCTACCAGCTAAAGAAAACCCCTATAGTTTTTCCCATGTAAGCCATATTAGAGCTAAACTAACAATTCTCATTGGGTTCGTGTGATTTTGGAGTTGTAGCAGTAATAACGGTAGATAGTACCGTATGGCCGAGTATGGCGTCTGGCGTGGTATCCCATGTGATATAATGTTTGGCGAATGTGTGGTCAGATATCCACATGGCTGCCTTGCATATGTCTGTAATAGGTACATTGCGGAGGAAGGCAACGGATGTTGACATTGCTCTAGTAGAATGAGTTCTGACACTCTACGGTTGTTGAACATTCTGGGTCTGGTAGCAGGATCTGATGCAGTCCGCGATCCACTTGGAGAATCTTTGCTTAGAGATAGCATCACCCTTTGATCTCTCAGTAGTAGAGACAAATAGCCTAGGGGAATTATGAAATGGTTTAGTTCTGTTAAGATAGAATGCAAGAGCCCATCGGACGTTGAGGGTATGTAATGCCGCTTCCTGTGGAGTCATGTGAGGCTTGGGATAGAATACAGGTAAATGTATTGGCTGGTTAAGGTGGAAGGTAGACACCACCTTGGGGAGGAATTTGGGGTGGGGTCGCATAGTAACCTTGTCTTTGGAGAAAATTGTGTAGGGAGGGTAGGACATCAGGGTGCTTATTTCACCAACCCTTCTCATTAACATTATGGCAACCAAGAAAGCCACTTTCATAGACATGTGGAGCAGGGATGAGGTAGCCAGGGACTCAAAAGGAGGTTTCATGAGACCGCGGAGAACTAGGTTAAGATTCCAGGAGGCTACTGGTGAATGAATCTCAGGGTACAGATTTTGCAGGCCCACGAGGAAGCGTTTCATGGTGGGGTGGGCAAAAAGTGAATAGCCGTCCAGAGTGTCATGGAAGGTGGTAAGGGCTGCGATGTGTACTCTGATATAACTGAGCGAAAGCCCATCCTGTTTTAGTTCAAAAAGGGAATCTAAGATGTCAGGGAGGGTTGCAGTCTGGAGTGTCAGGCGTCTGTGGAAGCACCAGATGGAGAAGCATTTGGACTTGCAGGTAAGTCTTACAAGTGGAGTCCCTTCTACTGTGCAGAACACGTATTGGACCTGTTCCGAGCAGGCTAATTCATGGGATTGAAACCCCCATGAAGGAACCACGCCATCAGATGGAGTTTCTGGAGCTGCAGATGGAGAAGCCGACCGCAGTTCTGGGAGAGCAGATCTGGCCTGTCGGGGAGAGTCCTTGCGGTTTTGAGGAGTGGCAAACAAGTCTATCAATAGAGTGCTCCAATGGGAGAAGAGCTGTCGGATTATCGTGGGGTGCAATTCCCATTCATTTTCTTCGGAGAAGTGTCTGCTGAGTGTGTTGGCGGTAGTGTTGTGACACCCAGGCAGGTAGGAAGCAGTGATTTCTATGTGATGTTGTATGCACCAATTCCATAATCGGATGGCTTCTGTGCCTAGAGTGAGATCGTGCTCCCCCCTGCCTGTTGATGTAGAACATACATGCAAAATTGTCCGTCAGAACTTTGATGGACTTGTTCTTTATGGTGGGAAGAAAGTGAAGACAAGTGTACCTGAGTCTGAGTTCTAGAAGATTGATGTGCAGACGCGTCTCTGATAGGGGCCAGCGGCCTTGTACTTGGTGTTCGCCTAGGTGCGCTCCCCAACCTATTTGGGAAGCATCCGTGGTGAGCATGAATACTGTGGAGCTTTCTCCATCAGAAGTATATTTAGCCGCAAGTCTCTGTCACAACGAGCTCTAGTTTTTAAGTTGGTACAATGGAGACACTTTGCAGGCACGTGTGTCTCGCCGAGGCATATGACGTAGAGTGAGTGCCCATCAGACCGCAGCATAGACTCCTTGCAGGAGCCACATTTCTTAAAGCCTGGAGACCCTGGCATAGGGTAGTCTAAACGAGAGTAGTAGACTGGGGTAGTCTAGACGAGAGACTAACTTGAGGGGGGGGATTTTTTAAACTAACGAATTATGCTAAAGGACTGGGAGACCTGGGAACTGGCTAGCTAGCTATTTCTATTTTTCTCTACTTATTTCCTACAGTAACCAGGGAAGAGATAAGCACTGCCCAGAGTCTCATCTTCAGCCGAGGATGATTGAGAAGGAACTGAGGGGGTGTGGGACGTGCGCGCTCAGGCAGACCCTAACGACACCATGAGACAACAGCTGAGCATGTGCGTCCTGACCAGGCACTGCTACTGAAGATCTCCGATCAATGGCGCCGGGACGCACAGTCCCCTGGAGTGGAGCACCCACAGGGACAGCACTCGAAGAAGAACGATGATATTCTTAATTACTGTAGAAACTCTTAGTTAATAGTTATGAAGATTATGACCAGATACTGATCTCAGTTGAACAGATGTAAAATCAGAGTAAATCCACTTCAGGTATACACAGTTACTGCAGATCCGCACTGAGGTAATGGAGCAGAATCTAACCCACTGTGGCTACATAGTTAAAAATATATATATATAAATATACCAGCCCCTCATTAGCTTCTAGGGGTACTAACCAACAGCAACAAATAATTGGTCTGTAAAGTAGGAAAAATTATATACAATTTACTTTTGAAGGGCTTCTTTCATACAAAGCTCTCATTAAACAGTTCACAGCCAGTCAATGTTTACGCGTATTCAGCCAGATTCTTGTCTCAGTTACACACTAATATAAATCTGGAATAATTCATTTGAAGTCAGTGGAGTTACTCTGGATTTATGCCAGTGTTACTGAGACAAAGATCTGGTCCAAAATATTGCCTCAAAACAGCCCTTTTGAGGTCCTTCCTGGATTCCAGACAAGTAATTTCAGACAAGAGATTTTCTTCTCAGCCTACAGAATGACCACCACAAAATGCAGACCACTAAGGAATGCAGACACTATGATTCCCATGGTTCCATATCCCTGTCTATAGCTCAGTGATCATTATTAGACCTAATATTAACATACTAACCCCTGCATTCATATCCAGTGATTTGAGATCCACCTCCTTTGTGCTGTTGAGTCAGAGCAAAGCAGCCAAATCATGAGTAATTTGCTATCTGAAATATTCCTCTGCTGGATGAGACCTCTCAGCTGCGTAAATCCAATGGAGCTCCTGTGGCTCCCGTGCAAATCACTCCACACTCACCGTGTTGTAAGTGTCATGTCAGGGGCAGGAGGATGTATCAGAAGACTTGAAGGGGAAGAGTGGATTTTTGCTCTTTCAGTTCTTAGTACATGGTTCCTTACAGACCATACACTGCTATCATAAATTAGAGCAGCCCAGCTGCTACACTTACTAATGTCAGGGCTGGC
The DNA here is from genome assembly GCF_013100865.1 of Trachemys scripta elegans. Classification (NCBI taxonomy): domain Eukaryota; kingdom Metazoa; phylum Chordata; order Testudines; family Emydidae; genus Trachemys; species Trachemys scripta. The sequence goes on along the minus strand of NC_048303.1, from coordinate 96,271,418 downwards.
ACAGACCAGGCAACAGGATCAGTGAGCCATAACCAGCTCCTTAAGAGCTACTCTCACTCTCCTGAGTTGAGCAGAGCTTGGACGCAGCTACAAAACTGCCCCATAAACTAATCAAGCTACTACCCTTACAGACTAAGAAGAGAGAGACCATTATTTTTATTTGTAATACTTGGGAAGTGCGGGTAGTGATCGATCTATCGGGGATCGATTTATTGCATCTACACTAGACACGATAAATCGATCCCCGATCACTCTGCCGTCGACTCTGGAACTCCACCATGGTGAGAGGCGGAAGCGGAGTCGATGGGGGAGCGGCGGCCATTGATCCCGCGCTGCGAGGATGCAAAGTAAGTGATTCTAAGTCTATCTAAGATACGTCGACTTCAGCTATGCTATTCTCATAGCTGAAGTTACGTGTCTTAGATCGATCCCCCTCCCCCAGTGTAGACCAGGCCTAAGTAGTCAAAGAGAAAGGGAGAGTAAGACAGAGACATTAGCAGTACTACTTTCATACCAGTTGATGGCAATAGCAATTTCTAGACTTGCTTTAGTAACATTAGTATGTGTTCATAAAGGTGCCCCCTTTTCATTTTTGATGTCTTGGAATTTAAAAACCAGTCTTAAGTGTAATAAAAGCCTAAATGCAGTTTTAATATTTAGAACCTTCCCAGCATTTTTGGAGGCAACGCTGCCATTGGCTCTCTCTCTCTCTACTGCTTTTTCCAGGACACATTGCTCATTGTGCTAAGTGTTGCATATAGTAAGAAATGGTCCCTGTTCTGAAGTGCTTAAAATCTAAATAAAAGGGTAGTTCTGTTTCTAGTATAGGCCCATAGTGTAGATTTCTTGGTGCTGGATTTCCTAAATAATGGCACTGATTTTTTCCTGGATCACACAAGATCCATCCTCTGCTGCATCAAGCTTGGGCGATCTGTATTTTCTCTTCCACGTCTTGCAGAAGCATATAAGATTTTCTTCTATTTTACTTCTATTTTGTCCCAACCTTATAGAATCTTTGCATTTTATCCAAATCGACACAAAGATTTAGTCAGGAAAAGCCATTAATTGGTTGTAATGGGGTTTCAGGGTATTCCTCTTAATCTTCTCAAATGCATCCTGGTTCCAAATAATTCACTAGCATTCTTATTTATCTCTAGACTTAAGCAGAGCGTGGGTATGTTTAAAAGATTTATTTACTGTAGTTGAACATTATACGATTATCAGTGATCTCTGTTGATGTCATAATCATTTATGTCCTGAATTAATTTTGCCAGTTGGGTTTCAATTATAAGGTAATTCAAAGTAATTCATAGCACATTTAGTACAGAGATCCAAAGTAGTTACTTACTATCTGGTAATGAGTACTAAGTCCACTTAGCAGTTCAAATATGACAATGGCAATTCTTTCCATTGGTTCTCTAAAAATGCACTATTGAAGGACAGAACAAGGATTCGATTGTGGACATTTCTTAGCACACTTATATTTCTTTCACCACTTCTAGTTGTCTCATTGACATCCCATCAGGTAGAAATGTTCATACAGTTTTGCCAGTAACTATTTGATTATTAGATTGTCAGAACTTTAATGTTATAAGTGAAAGTCAAAGTACATAGTGAATCCTATAGTAGGACTTCCTCAAATTTCCTGATACTTTTAGTAAGTGATTTACTTAGACCACCTTTGGCTGGAACTTCCCATCCCTAAAGAATGTAACATATTGCCATCTAGGAATATTATGGGGCAGCAGGGACAAAACTGTTATTATCTAGTTCCTGGCCCATAGAGAAAGTGAGATCTACTATGACTATACTAGCTAGTAGAAATTTTCTTTAGCTCAGTTGGCTGAGACCTATGATTTTAGAGCCAAAGATCCTAGGTTTCTATCCTCAGTGACTTTTATATGCTGTTCAGTGGATAACCTAAATATCTGTATCTGTGCTGTACATGGATTGGATTACAGAATGGCAGACATCTGTTGGATTTCATTCTTTATGAACATCAGCTGTTTAGTATAAATTTTGTCAAGCTGTCGTAATTACCAGGATAATTATTTTTTTCCATTTTTTAAAGATAGATACCAAAGTTACTCCTTTCTAGCACAAGTGTGATAATCACCTAGAGAAAATGCATCACTGGAGTCTCCAGTCTTAACCAATGGCCCACAATTTGTTAGTGTAACCATCAGCATTGGTAATAATTTGGCCGTTGGTAAATTACCAGAATAATTAATTTACCAGAGATTAGGAATCCCATAACTTCTTGGATTTTTCTGAATATTCTGGGCCGAGTTCAGTCTGGATGCAAGAGGGCTCCACTAAATTTGATCCTCTTTCTCCAATTTTCTGATCTAACCAAGGAAAGAAATTAACCTCAAGATATTGTTATTCTATTTTTTGCAATAACTGGCAATGTCAGAGGAAGTGCAAGGAGAACCTGACATCCTGTGCAAGTTGTAGTAGGGAGTGTTTTCATCAAGTATGCAGATACAAACGCCACCAACACACACTGGAAAGTGCTGGAAGCTAGTGCTCCACTGTAAACCATATGTTAACTCACTCAGCTGTCCTGGCATAATTTTACAATTAGTGGTATAAATAAGACTCCCAAAGTGCCATGTCCCAGGATGCACTGGCTGCCCTATAAAACTGGGTCTGGCTTCCTCTCTACTTCATTTCTCCCTAGGTTTTGGCTAGGAAGACAGAGGAGAGCACTCTAGGATGTTACCCACAGGATAAGTACGAATTTCTCACGCTGTTGGAGCATGGACTTTGTCCATGGGTTAGACAGCAAAGCTTGGGAAAGCCAGAGAATAAGCCATTTGAAAAGGAATCTTTCCTTTTCATCAATCTATCATTTTCTGAGGTGCTTTTAAGAAAAACTGTACCATAGTGAGTGCTTCCCTACAGAAATTAAATGAAATCCCTAGGAGCAGGTTAAGAAGCTCTCAAAGAACCCTGAACTCAAAATGGAAATGTATCCCTGAAGCCCAGGAATAACTGAAATCTCCCAGGAGCTGAGAGACCTGCCTTAAATAGATCTCTGTGAGAACAGTGAGATTGCTACAATATTGGGTTTGGAGTAAGGATATCATGCAGGGACAGTGAAGCAGAAGTTGATCTATAGCTACAATGGGAAACTTTTTATGATCTCCACTACCTCTTTTGGAGTTGGCAGAGTATTTCTAACTGACTAGAGTGCAGGTATGATTTACTCCACATGAAGGATCAACTGAGAAATATCAGGCCACAGCTACAAGGTTCCTCAGTAAACAATAAATCATCAAGTCAGCCCCAACTATTGACTAATTATGCTGGCTAGCATATATATCTAAAATGAAATATGGGTTTTCTTTATTTCTAGGTAGTAGTATCTTAAGATAAAAGTAATATAAAATAGTGGAAACTGCCTTAAGTTAACTAAGTTAATACAACAAAGTGGGCAAATAATTAAATGGGGATTTTTATCAATTTTTATTAAAAGTTGTTAATAAAAAAGGTAACAATTAGCTTAATTAAATGTTTAATTATTTTGTTTACTGTTTTGTTTTCCAAAATATATTGCCTTAATAACTGTAAGCTCTTAATGCCTTACCTTGTATAGTTACAAATACGATTTTGGCATTATTCATTGTTAATTGTAAGTTTGTCATACATGTCATGTATGTTGTATGTTGTGTGTCATGTGACTAATTTTGTTTTTATTTTGTTTCAACAAAAGCCAATTTTATACTCAATTATAAAATGATTTAATATAAGTGGTACCACATTATTTTTAATATTATGGTTGAGTTATAGACATCTGAATATTAATTTTTGAAAAGCTCAAAAGGCCTCAGTGTATAATTTGAATTGCAACAAAAAGTGAGTTCTTTCATTAAACAAAGACTTTTTATTCAAATTAAAAATAGTGTAGGGGGAAAACCTCAACATTAATGCAAAGCTAATACTGATAAAATCATGATTTCTCTTTTTGGGGTATATAAATTTGTTTGCACCTTTGTTAAATATTAAAATATAGTTATACTTTATACTCAAATCTAAAAATATAACAGTATATATTATATTTGGTCATGTTGCAAAATGTTAAAGCTAACCAAACAATTTCAACAGGTTTCTACCTTTGTCTCCCAAGCACAACCAACTGTCGTGAAAGTTAATACCTTCCAAGTGTTTGCATAAACCTGCATTTAAACTGCATTATGTTTTATTTTTATACTATTTTCTTGTGTTATGTTAAAAACTACTGGTTATTAAGATTTGCGCTTTCAAATATTTAACAAAAGTTTCATTCCTGTCTGAAGCAAATTGATGCTAAAAAGCTTGGGTAAAAATTCTGTTGCTAATTCTATAAAACATACTGCTCAGCATGTGAGAACAATACATTTTCTCACAGAAAGACTGAGCATCTATTTTAGCAGTCAAGTGCCATATTTATTATGGAAAACTAGTAATGCACAAGTTAAGGAAGTAAAAATAAGTGTATGCAAAAACTGCAAGAGCATCTAAACACAGGTATATTTGTGCTAAAGAATTGGGAACAACAGAACAAAAGCATAGCTTCTGTTATAAATTATTTGGCCCCATTACACGGTAAAGAAACTAAATTCATCTGTGTATAAGAGAAATGTAACAACAAACAAAAATTATATCGCGTTAGGCAACCTAAGCTGTTTAAGGGTCCATCCTACAGACTAAAGACTCCAGAAGATATGAGTGTACAGTGAAGAAACCCCTGGACACCAGAAGAAGAAGAGATAACGTGCATTATAGATAACAGACTGTTTAACTACACTTTAGTTTATCATATATGGACAATTGAGTATGCAATTGACTATAGAGATATTATAAAATCCACTAGCTGGGCCAACTCTAACTATTATTAAACTGTATATTATTAAGCAAAGTGAGTTCATGCACATACCTGTGATTTTAAATGTCTCTTATTGGAATATGGCTGAATTTGGTTACTGTGTAAAAACAAATGTATCATTACTGTATACTTCATTGTTAATTAATATAATAGCATCTTATCAGTGAACAAGAACCCAAGGGCTGGGCAAAAGACTATTGTGTAGTCTGATGTCTTTCAAATAGGAGATTTCAAAATGTAGATTATTGATTACATTTTGGGATTATCTGAATCTGGAATACCTATTAAGAATGGGGTAATATGCAATATATATTTATATATAGAAACTGTCTCTAAATCAATAATTCATGATATTGAGGGCCTGGCTACTGAGGAATGGCACACCATTTACAATATTGCTAAACTGTTTAATCAAACTCAAGTAAAATTAATAAACTAATTGCAGCAAACAATATGAAAGCAATGGAAAACTTGGTTGGTAGAGAAATTTGTACTGGTTATGGGAGTTACCATGTACCACCTCACTAGGAAGTATTGAAAAAGGAAAATTGCCTGATCTTGTTAGCGATAAACAGTTAGCTAAATGGTACTGTCTTCAGCGTGTAACAGAAACCATGGTAAATTGGTAATGTGTTAAATTGTGTAGATAGATCAATTGGTACTAATCATAATGTGGGGGCAGTGACACTGCATCCTAATTGAGGCACATATTATTCAAAACAATCATGCTCGGGGTCTGGTTCCACATATATTTCTTTTATGGTAGCACTACCAATACTGTATCCTGACACAACAATCTTTGATGAATGGACAGTAACCAGTTTAACAGGTTATCTAGAAGATGGCACCTTTAAGGAATGACTGGATCTATCTCCACTATTGGCATTTCACACAGCAACACAGACCTAGAACTTGTTGTTCCATTAAGGAATATCAATGTGTGTACCAATACAAAGTTTTGGAGATTGCAACTCTAGTGTGTTGCCACAATAGCTCAGGCCAATACAGTGGGACAGAGAAGCTAGACACTCCAGTCTCCTGCCCGGTGAAGCCTATCATGTGGTAACAACCAGCAGTAAGGGTGACCTGTCATATGGATGGACAGTATTGTGTATAACTAATTACAAAAATATATATATGGAGACCTCACTTATAATATCACTACTCCAAATGTTTGTACTACTCCTCATGTATGTAGTATTGTGGGATACACCATAATAACGCCTATCCCAGTTTTTCAAAATGAATCTATTATTCAAAGTGAGCTCCAATATCAGGATGAAATTGAAATTACCAACCAGTTTTAATGTGCATATTAATCTACTCACTTTAAGTTTAAAAACATGACTAGACAAAAAAGACACATATTATTCAGATTAGCAATGACATGCACAAGGCAGAACAAGCCTTGAATGACTATCCATGATGGGGATCTTGAAATACTTATTTCCCACACTTGGATAGCAGTTGTAACATGAGCAAAGCCTTAAATACAAGGTGTATTAATTTTGTCTGTGTTAATTATGTATTGACACTACACAGTTTAGTAAACACTTAAATCACATATAAAAGTCCTCTGCACTGCTTCATATATTAGTTTGTCAAAAGTGTCACTTTGACTATAACAATTATCCAGGCAACAAGCGAGGACCTGTTAACTAATATATGCTGGCTAACATATACATATTACACACACACACACACACACACACACACACACACCCTGTACAGTAATCCTGTTGATTTATGCTAATCATCCTATAACTCCTTATATTTTCTGAAATAAACATTTGGCATAAGCAGATAGGAAGCTTGTCAAAACTCAGGATACATTCATTCTATGTCTTAGTACAAGCTAGAAGTACCTTCATAGATCACCCACCTTCTGCTTAAGGTGAATATAACATCGCTGCACGTCACTTAGATATGCACATTGCACATCTGCTTAGATGTGCACATCGCTTAGAGCAATTAATCTGACTGGCATTGGTTACTGGGCCTCCTGAATATATTTTATAACAAAACCAATGTGTGGTCATGCAATGGCTATACTATTTATCAACACAACTATCTGATAAGCAGTCTGTTGCACTAGTATTTACCAATTTCTGGAATTGATCTGGAATCTTACCAATCCAAAAGCTGGCAGATGATTCATTAACAGCTTTTGAAACTTCTTGCTGGGTATGTATTATGACAATGAATAAATAAAAAGACAACATTTACTGTTAACTCCCCAGGAACAAGAAATAATAAGTCCTGTCAAAAACAAAGTGCTTACAACTCCCATTTCTACAGTAGTTTATTTTTCACTGCAGCTCACGAGAAGTGAGTCAACATAATTATATAAAAGGATAAAAAAAATGACTTGTTCCATCCTTTCAGTGCATCTGGCCAACAAGATATTAGCAGGAGCTACTGGGTTCACAGCACTTGTAAAAATCAAGCCTATTTAGGTGCCTAAATGTGGACTTAAGAGCCGAATTTTAGACACCCATTTTTAAAACAAAAGCTTGGCCTCTTTACCTGAGTTGCTAAGACTGTAACCTCTTTGGGCAAGGACAGTTTGAATTCATGCCTTGTACAGCACCAAGCACATTGACAGTGTTTAAAAAGTAATACTTAAGAGTAATATTAATAGTTACAGTAGTTAGTATGATAATTTCCAGGCAGAGTTCATATCCGAATAATGTATTTTCCTTCTTCTCCAATTTCTTCCCCTTCCTAAATGAAAAATAACATACTAACAACATAAATAAATTCTCTGGATTTTAGGAAGGACTGGATAATTGAATGAAGAACTGCTGGAATTTAAAAGTGAGGGGAATTACTTTCTTTACCAAAAAAGCTGTGTGCTTCTTGGTGTTTCTTTCAAAGTGTACCAAGCACCACCACTTTATTGGAGGCAAGCCAGGCAAAACAAGAATAAAAAAAAACTTAAGTGAGACAGACTGTCAGCGCATTTCTGTCTGCCAGAATGTGTGTGTGTGTGTGTATAATAACTGAGATCCATTCTAGTCAGCAGAACCTGAATTCCAGCCTGAACTTTGGGTATCAGATGATCATCATTCTTGCTGCCACTTTGCACTCAATGGCAATGCATGTGATGTATCTGCAGCAGTGCTGAAATTAGCCCTATCCTGCTGTCCCTCTCTAAATGTTTCCCTGTTATCTCCCTCTCGTCTTGATAGCTAATACAGTTCCTACAGCTGCTATATCATATTAGGTCAGAGAGATGAAAACGAATGCCATTTTCTTGATGGCTTATGCAGAATTGTTGTAATTTGAATCAAGTCTCTCTAGCCTCTTTTTTTTCTCTCCCTCACTCTTTTTTTTCTGTCCCATACTGAATATATTGGGGCCCTGGCAGGTTGCCATTCTAACTGCACATTAGAAATGGTAGAGTTTTCCTCTATCTGATTCTATAAAATGAGTTCACCAGAAGGTGCAGACCCAGCACATTTGTGGTTTTTCCTATAAATTACTTTAACACTGTGTCCAATCATATATATAATTTCAGATTTTCAATTTCAACTCACTGCTGTGTCAGCACAGACTCCACTGATATGTCTAACGTATTTAGCTTAAAATGAAACGGATGGCATTTCATTACCAGGAAGATAATATTTTTGAATATGTTTGCTGCATGGCAGGATCCATCATTATTCTGCCATTTTATGTTCAGAGTGTGTAATAGCTTTTTAATGCTTTGATGTATTTTATTTATATGTGTAATATTTTTCTAATACCATAGGGTGGTTTAACTCATTGGACACATTATAAAATCTTAGTTAAATGTTTTTAAATATTAGTAAGAGGGGGAAAGGCTGAGCAAATTGCCAATATTTTATTTAAAATTTAATAAAGATTAATTAAAAAAACCCAAACCATCTTGCTTTCACTCCTTCCCCTCAATTCTCTGTTCCCTCCAACACTCAAAACACTTTGAAGAGAAAAAAGGGAAAGAAAATCCCATGGTCCCCTGAGACACTAGAAGCTGTCAGAATGAAGGTAAGTAACATAGGAAATCTTGAACGTGCCCAGCTGTGAATGACAGAAGCCCTCTTATTGGCGAAAGCTTCTGACAGGACTGAAATCCTTAATACCTGGTTTCTCAGTCCTTTGACCAAAGTCATGGAATTTTAAAACCACTAAGAATTTTCTCAAAGTTTTTCTTGCAAAGAAATGGTGCTACTTACATACATTACTATAATGCCATGGCTAAAAGCATTCCAAATGAACAGTTAAGTATTCAAGGGCACATGCTGATATTAGCAGCAAATGCTAAAATTAGCCATATTAACTGCTTCTTGCATTGGACTATTCCTGTTGTTATGCTCTGCACATGATTGAACAGGAATGTTGTCTTTTTAAATGAAGGTTGACATATGACAGTGTGGCAGGTGAACTGTGCCCTCCTACATCCAAAGTCTTTACATTAACACTTTCTTATAGATTTTTCCCCTTTTAAAATAGCTGCAGCCAGTAGATGTCAGTTTAACCCTCAGTTTCTGTTTGTTCACAACAGAGAAATATAGTTTCAGACTAAAAGACAAACATTTCCAGTTGTGAAGTTCATAGAGCATTACTTTTGTATAAATAGATTTAAACTGCATTATTATTAGTTACCTCTGTGAAGTAAGTACGTTTTATTATCCCCATTTTACAGATAAGGAAATAGAGATACAGAGAAATTAAAGTCAACATTTGCAAAGTTGGGTGTTTACAGTTAGGAACCTAAATCCATATTTAGGCATTTAAATAATCACTTGATTTTTCAGAGGCACTGAACAGTTGCAAATCCTATTGATGTACATCGAGCACTCTGAAAATCAGATCACTTATTTGGGTATTTAATAACCTTTAGGCACCCAAATTTGAATATTTTGGCTTAAGTGACTTGCCAAAGGTCAAAGAGCAAGTCAGTGGCAAAGCTAGGAGTTGAATCCATGAATTCTGATTTCCCCTACTCTTCTTCTAAGTCAGAATACACACTCGAAAAATATACACACAAAAAGCTCTGAGTTTGGTTTTAGGGAAACTCACAATTTTAGATTTTTGCCAACTGATAAAAGATATTTGTGGAGATACGGAAGATAGTCTAGGTATAAAAAAGGGCAATAAAAGTAGTATTTCCTTAAGAATTCAGAAGAAGATACAGAGTTATAATACATTGTGTCTTGGTCAAAATGGAATTTGTGCTGAAAATACTAGAACATGGCAAGCGTTTGGTTATGTCTCGTTAGCAAGAGATATTAGGTTGTAAAGTAAATACATTTTTGAAAATCCTTGTAATTTATTTTGTTGTTTTCAATTTCATTTTTTCCAGCCTTTCCTGTGTGATGGACAATAATTCACAACTGAAGAAATACAAATAGCCATAATAATGGTTCCTTGCTCCTTTTCATAACTTTCAAACCATTCTGCTTACCTGAGCAAACATCCATGACTCATATTGCCCCCACCACTTACCTTCTGCTTTCTCCATCACTGCTACTTTTACCCAGGCTGCCTGCTTATCCATGAAAGCAACAGAGGGTCCTGTGGCACCTTTAAGACTAACAGAAGTATTGGGAGCACAAGCTTTCGTGGGTAAGAACCTCACTTCTTCAGATGCAAGTTACTTACATCTGAAGAAGTGAGGTTCTTACCCACGAAAGCTTATGCTCCCAATACTTCTGTTAGTCTTAAAGGTGCCACAGGACCCTCTGTTGCTTTCATGGATAAGCAGGCAGCCTGGGTAAAAGTAGCAGTGATGGAGAAAGCAGAAGGTAAGTGGTGGGGGCAATATGAGTCATGGATGTTTGCTCAGGTAAGCAGAATGGTTTGAAAGTTATGAAAAGGAGCAAGGAACCATTATTATGGCTATTTGTATTTCTTCAGTTGTGAATTATTGTC